>NC_033634.1:5698028-5998028 GCF_001540865.1 Ananas comosus | reverse complement strand
TTTTATGGATTCTATGGTTCTAGAACATCCCAGTTCTCCGCCGACGAAAATGAGGTATGGTTCTGCAGACTATATAGTCAAATTTTATCTGATTTGTCATGTTATTGTTATTATTATTCTTTTTCCAATGCATTCTCTTTCTTTCTTTAACACATTCATTAATATTTTATTTCAGCAGATAGTATATCCTATAGGTGGTCATTTAGCAAGTACCTATTGTGCACTTGCCATATTGAAGATGGTTGGCTATGATTTGTCAATTATCAATTCCGAGGCACTTTTGATCTCAATGAGAAGGCTTCAGCAGCATGATGGGAGGTAAACATGCATTTTTATTTTCTCTTCAAGATCGGGGCCAGTTTTATCCCATAATATAGGTAGAGAAGCACATAATTTATGAGTAGCAGCTCAGAAATTTATAGTTCTTTGGATTTAGATGTACAAATTTGATATCTAAAGGCTGAATAATATCTCTTTGGATTTCATTTAGTAGAAAATTGAGCCTTTCTGGATTTTTTTTTTTTTCGAACAGTTTCATGCCAATTCATTTTGGGGCAGAAACAGATCTCCGCTTCGTGTATTGTGCTGGTGAGAAACAACTTCTCTTTGCATTTTACATGTTCCAGTCTCTTTTATTTGCTATTTATGTAAATTTCTATAATTGAGAAACAACTTCTCAAGTTTTCAGCTGCCATATCTTCCATGTTAAAAGATTGGTCGGGAATGGACAAAGAGAAGGCTAAAGAATATATACTTAAGTGCCAGGTCAGTGCATGGGAAAATATTCAGAAAAGATCTTTGATTGTGATAAACTTGTGTAAGTTTAGTATTTACTATCTTACAGGTCCTAATGTTTTTAGATTCTCTTTGCAGTCATATGATGGTGGCTTTGGTTTAGTACCAGGTTCCGAATCTCATGGTAAGAACATTTTTTATTGATGCAACATTATGTACTTCATTTCGTCATTTTCAGTCTAAAAAATTATTTGTTGTTCTTGTAGTGTCCTTTTTGTAGTCTCTTTTTTTTCCCTCGTCTCTTACAATTCTTTCTATTTATACGTTGGTTCTGCACACATTTATGGATCTACTCGCCGATTATAATAATTGTCCAAAGTACAGAAAACCCTACTTAAAATATCGTGGCTTGAACTTTCATTTGATAATCAAACCTGCAGTACCTCCTATATTTATAAAGAGTAATGCTAGATGCACACCCCAAAAGGGGTGTACCATTAGCATTTTCCATTTATAGAATCCAAGCACTTTGCTCCATCGGGTTTATCTACAGGTTCTGGTTATTGTAGAGGTTTTTCTATATTTTAACCTTAACTTTCAAATTTTATATATTCATTAGGATTAGTAAACTAATATGAAAAGGTTTGCTGTGAACTCAGTTTATGCCATTGTCTTAGTCAAGGTTTTAAGTGCCCGTTGGCACGGGCCGTATCCACTATGTCGAATCGTGCCAACAAGATACCGGCATGATACAGACTCCGTGCCGATGGTATAGCTCAAAACCCTCTATTCTTTAAATTAGTAAGTAATTTCCTCAATAAAGTTCAAAAGATATGATAAAAAGACATAATAAATAGTTAGAATATTTTGTTGCTAAAGAAAATAAATATTTCATGCTATTATATGTCGGCACACAAGAATTTTTTTGACCGGCACGGCTCGGCACGGCTCGGCACGCACCGTGCCGTATCTTGCCGACAAGTTTCAGGCACGACCCCGTGCCACAGTACTTAAATCCTTGGTCTTAGTGACACAGGTGGAGCGACATACTGTGCAGTTGCTGCTCTCAAGCTGATGGGTTTTATTTACACTGATATTTCATCAGCCAAAATTGAACACTCTACCCTTATTGATGTGCCATTGCTTGTTGAGTGGAGCTTACGGGTACCTTTTTTTTTTTAATTCACTGCTTCGCTCTTTAACTCAACTGCATCATTATATGCAAATTTACTCTGGCCTTTCTAAGTTGTGCTACGAGTTTTGGCCAAAAGTTGTTATTCTTTAGCTATTGTTCTTTCTTGTATACAACTTGATCGTATTCCATGTCGATTATCCATATTTCAATAGCTAGTCGCAATGAAGATAAGTGCAAGCTAACTTGATGGAGGTTCTCTTGCAAACTTTCTTTTTTCCTTAGTATTGAGAAAAAAGGATCATGATTGTTGAACTAGCAGGGACAAACAAATGACATTTGCAATTCAGGGAGAAAAGCAATAGTTGTGTCTAAAAAAGAGAAATAATTAGTTGCCAAAATAATTAGGTGCCAAACAAAAAGCCAGTTTTCGTGAGGTTTTCAGCCAAGATCATATTCCAGTAAGATTATCATCAGAATTGAAGAATCCGAGAAAACAGAGAAAGATATACATCTACGTTGAAGTATACACTACAAAAGTTTCTACATATTTTGACAAATTTGCAATTCGGAAAACCGTACTTGATAGCAAATAAAAATAAACAAAAATGCGACGCAAATGGTACGATGAAACTGTAAATTTTTTCTTTGCTGTAGAGGCAAGCGGAAGATGGGGGTTTCCAGGGCAGACTGAATAAGCCAAGCGATACATGTTATGCTTTCTGGTAAGCGAAGATTGTTCAATTTTAAGCGGCCAAACAATATTTTGTGACCTTTTTACTTCTTTCAAAAAAAAAAAACAATATTCTGTGATTTTTTTGTTTTTGGTCATTTCTATCGTCGCAGGGTTGGTGGAGTCCTGAAAATGTTGGGTGCTTACTACTTGCTTGATCATGGTGCTCTGCGCCAATTCTTGTTATCATGCCAATCTCCGGTACTGATAATTTCCTTTATATTTTTCGTTAGACTTCAGGATCTTTTGACTCGACTAAAGCTTATGGGGAAGTATTGTTTGAACAGAGTTGTTTGATGCCATTATAGTTCTTGCTTTACATTTCCCCAAATTGCTTTTTGTTGTAGTTAAAAGGGAAGCTTGAAATTAGAGCTTCTACTTTTGGTACTCAAAAGCTCTTGTTTCAACTTCCAAGCATGGCAAATGCTTGAGAAGTTTGTTTGCTTGACAAACTAGCTATTGTTCAGAGTAAAGAAGCTATTCCAGAAGGCAGGCTAAAGATACTCTTACTATCTATATGGCTTAGCTTATGGAAGAGCTTTTCTAATTGAGAAGCAAAAGCGAGCTTTGCCACAAGCAAAATGTCTTGAGCCTCGTGGTGTGTAAGGAAGCCGAAACAATCTTTTGAGTCCAAAGGTGGGGGCTTCAATTTGAAGTTTCTGCTTCAAGCTTCAATAGGAAGTTGTTGGGGACTTTTAATGCAAATTCACATTTGCTTATTCAAATAGCTCTATTAAAACAGGACTTCCATAGTAGCTCCAGTTGGGCCAAAGATTGTTCTTCGACTTTATCTAATTCTCATAATTGTTTGCCATGATAGCATGGTGGCTTCACAAAATTTCCCAGAGAGCGGATACCTGATCTCTACCACACTTATTATGGATTTGCTGCTCTGAGCTTGTCTGGGGAGCAAGGACTCGACCCACTCTGTGTCGAATTGGGGATCACTATGTAGTCCGATCAACTACAGATTTGCACTAGTGTACTTGTTTAAATGTCATGACTAATTCAATCGTAAGTTCTCTTTTTGTGGGATTTAAATTTTGGAATCCTTTTTTTGTTAGTGCAAAGGTGATAGTAGAAATGGCTCCAAATGATCTTTTATCTAAACTGTGGGAGAAGAGGTGATAGAAAGAGTTGGGATTACATAGGATTATGATAGATTGTAGTGTTGAAAGCTGAAATCTTGTTTTGTTTCTCAATATTTGCTGATACTTGAAGTTGCCAAGGGCTGTTTGTCCTGGATTCATAAAGGCCCCGTTTGGTTCGGGGTATAAGCGGGGATAATAAAAGTTATCCCCGCTATTCCGCCAAACGGGGTGGCCGGGTCCCGATTATTTCGGAATAGTAAGTGATTTGCTATTCCACCATTTTGGTGGAATAGTGCTATTCCAATGCTTAATTTCAAACTTAATTAAAATTATAAATTGAATTTAAACTAAATTATATAAATATTATATGTTATATATTGTAATACATTATTTTTATTATAAAATTATTAATTGTACTATATTAATACATATTATTTATATTTAAATATTATAATAAATTATATTTAAATATTTATAATAAATTATTTTTATTAAATTTAAGTTTAAGTAGAATTTTTTAAAAAATCTATAAAGTTATTATAATAAATTATTTTTATTAATTGTTCCCACCGCAATTTAAAAATTAAAAATTTAAAAATTAAAAATTTAAAAATTAAAAATTTAAATGTTTAAAATTTATAATTTATAATCTCAAAATTAAAGTTTATAATTTTAAATTATAAATTATAAATTTTAAATTTAAAAATTTAAAAATTCAAATTTAAATATAATGAGAGTAATATTATTATTTTTTTATTTATAAAAACCTACCATCTTTCTTATTCTATCTTAACTAATGAAACGCTATTTTTTTTATTCTCAAGAATAACTCAATTTTCATCCAAACGTAAAATTGATCTAATCCTCATTTATACCTCAATTTATACATATTCCTGAAATATTCATTTTTTACTTATCCTCAAATCAAACGATACCAAAGAGTAGTTTTTGGAGAATTGGTAGCATTTGGCTGAGTTTAGAAAGTAAGTGATTTTCTGAAGTGATTTTATAAAATTTTCTGGCTAAATTATTTTATTGTTTGCAAATAAAATTATTTTCTTAAGTTTTATTTGAAACTTTGAATTCAAATTTTAAATTTGAATATAAAAGTTTAAAAAATTTTGAATATAAAATATGAACCAAAATTTAAAATTTTGACACTTTGAATTTAAAATAAATTTAGAATTTAAAAATTTAAAACAAATTTTTAAATTTTCAAATTTAAATTTAACAGTTCAAATTTTAAATTTTAAATATAAATATAGATTTAAAAATTTAGAACTTCAAGTTTTAAATTTCAGAATTAAAATTAAAATATTAAAATTTAAATTTGAAAATTTTAAAAATTTGAAATTTAAAATATAATTAAAATTTTTGAAACTTGAAATTTCAATTTAGAATTTAAAATTAAAATTTTACTTAAACTTTGAAATTTAAAATTTAAAATTTAAAATTTTACTTAAAATTTGAAATTTGAAATTTTACTTAAAATTTGAAATTTTATTTTAAATTTAAAATTTTTAACTTGAAATTTGAAATTTAAAATGTAAACTTAAAATCTTAATTTGCATTTTAAAATTTGAAATCTAGAATTTGATATTATAAATTTTATATTTAAAATTTAAAATCAAAATTTTAAATTTTAGAATTAAAGTTTAAATATAAACTTTGTTCAAAATCAGAATAAGACAAGATTAGACTAAAGATCCTCTTGTGATTTCCAAAATTCGGCCCAAACTTAGTTTGAACAGGCTTGGTTGGTTTTTTCCACTAAAGGCCCATGAGCTCACAAAATGCTAACTTCGCGCCCGCACATAGCAAGCCGCTACATTAGTTCCCACACCTCAAAAAAAAAAAAAAAAAAAAAAAAAAAAAAAAAAAAAAACCTTAAAATGTAGCAACGGCATTGATGATGTGATGTCTATACCAATCACAGTTGGTCCTTAGGATTTATCCATCCCATTATAATTTGAAGAAAAATATTTTTATTATATTTTCTTTTAAAAAATATGTTTGACTACGACATAAATAATGTAAAATATTTTTATTATATTTTCTTTTAAAGAATATGTTTGACTACGACATAAATGATGTGATGTAGTTACTGCATAGAAAACTTCCTCTTCATAAAATGCCCATTTGCATTACCCACCAGCACACCTCACCATTGGACCATGTTATCGTTGTACGCGTCATCCTTGGCGAGTAAAGCCAAATTACCGTTGTAAACTTGTATGGCTAGTCAGAGTCTGAATGATTACGATATCAGTTTGAGGCTTAGTTTGGTATTGAGATCTATCTGACGCTATGAGATGAAATGGAATTTGGCTAAAAGCATATAAGAATATGTTTTTGTCTTCTCCGGTAGAACCGTAGAAAATATATTGTAACCGAACGCAATATTACGTGTGAAACAAATAGAATATTTTTTCATAATATTTTTCACCCTACATAATACAATCATCCCGCAATCCCAAATGAAGCTTGAATCAATTTGAAATCATCGCCATGGCTGAAGCAAAGTCCAAGGAAAACAATCATGACCAAGCAAAGCTTGAACCAGCTGGTTAGTGTTAAACTAAGTCTTCTTTTTATTATTGAAGAACTATGATTTAAGAGCATATGAGTATGATGAACGTGTTGGCTATTTATTATTGAGTTAAAATAAGTTGAGTGGGGTTACAGCTTATAAGAGATTTAATGGTAAAAGGCCTAACAATAAATTTAACGTTCAAATTGATTGAATTAGGTCGAAGCCTATGAGCACCGTGGTTGAGCTCTTAAGTGTGATGAGTGTGTCCTTCCTATCAGCACGTACTTTTAGGATGGTTGGCTAGCATTTATCAATCTATTAAACAAGAAGTAAGTTTTTTTAAGGACAAAGTGAATTTCTCAAGATTGTTAAATTTATTTAGTTATGTTTGCACGGCTTCTTGTCCTACAAAAAGTTTGTTTTAGTTCGTACGGACTTGGTAGGGTGGGCGTGTGCTTTTGCGCAATCTTAATTATTCGTAATTTCTTTGATTTTTCTTTACAAAACGATAAATACGCTGAAGCCGTGAGCTGAAAGCAGGCCCCTATGCGAAAAGTGAGAATTTAGGCCCAAAAGATTTTGACCTTTTTCAATTGTAACTGGACGTCCATAACCTACGGAGGCCCAAAATCCTCTAGGCGAGTCGTAAGGAGGGGGAGATCAAGAGCTGCAAGGCACCTCTCTCTTTCTCTCTCTCTCTCGATCCCTCGCGATCTCAGTCGGCCCCCGCAGTCGTCTCTCTCCGCCCGGTGTTTATATATCCATCATTCATCCGTCTGTTCGAGTCCGAAGGAAATGGAGATAGATTCGCCGCCGCCGACGGCCAACGGCGATACGGCCGTCGCCCCTCCTGCGGCCGCCTCGGCGACGGCGACGGCGACGGCGACGGCGGTGCCCGCTTCCGCGAGGATGGCGCGGGTGGCGGAATCGCTTAAGCTGGAGCAGCAGTTCGCGAGGGTGCCCGTGGAGCATTTCAGGAAGACGATCAGGGCGAACCAGCGGTGCACCGAGAAGGAGGTCTCCGCCGTCCTCTCCGGCGTGGAGGGCGCCTCCGTCGACGACTCTATGTCCCGCGAGGACGCCGTCACCCACCTCACCTCCCTCGTCTCCCGCCTGCAGGGCCTCAAGCGCAAGGTAAATGATTATCCTCTCCCCCCCCCTCCCTGCCCTCCTTTCTTCTTCCTCTCCTGTCTTGATATATCTATCTGTCTATTGGATTATCAGTTGGAGGAAGGAGGCCGGACTGAGAACCTGCAGGAACAGAGGTGCCGGGCCCGACTGGACCACTTGGGTGCGGCGGCGACCGCCCAGGACGTGTCCGACTGGAGCAACACCAGGTTGAAGCGCATCCTCGTCGATTACATGCTGCGAATGTCATTCTACAACACCGCTAAGAATATCGCTGAGTCTAACAACATTCAGGTACCCGTCTGTTATTTCAACTACAGTTCCATTTGGCATCAATCATCTCGTGGTGAAGGCAGCCGCGATAGAAGTATTATCTGCGGCAGCTTGTGTAAATTTACGTAGCAGAATCAAATTTGGCAAGAAATGTATCAACTTCTGCAGTGCGGTGCCCTCAAGAAATGAAACAGAAGAAGATTTGAGAGGAGAAAGATCGAGGGAGAAATAGAGAAAATAAGAAGAGGAGGAAGCAGTTTGCGGAGAAGCTAGGGATAATAGTTTTATGTAAGGATTTAAATGTCAATCAGCACAGGCTGTATCCATCGTGCCGTATCGTGCCAACAAGATATCGGCACGATACAGTCTCCGTGCCAATAATACAGCTCAAAACCCTCTAGTTTTTTAATTAGTAAGTAATTATTTCAATAAAATTCAAAAGATTTGATGAAGATATATAATAAACAGTTAGCATATTTTATTGCTAAAGAAAATAAATATTCTCATGCCATTGTGTCTCGGATCGCATGTATTTTTTGTGACGCATCGGCGCGGTCTGGCACACACCGTGCCGGCAAGTTTCCGGCACGACCTCGTGCCACGGCACTTAAACCCTTGGTTTTATGTCCTAGAGAGGAGGAAACGTTTCATCGAATGTTTATTTTATCAGAAGGAAACGACAACAAACACTATTTCCTCTTCTTATAGTCTTCCATCTTTTTGAGCCTTTAGGAGTTGTACATAGGGGTGTCAACGAGCCGAACACAAGCTGACTCAAAGTATCGAGCCGAATACGAGTTGACTTATGAATAAGAATTTAATAGGATTAGAAAGAATATATATAGAAAATAAATTTATAAGATCTTATCCGTTAGACTTTGATCTAATGATTAAAATTTTACATATAAATTAATCATTTTATAATTGAGTTGGACTTTTTATTTAGGTTGGGTTAAAAATCAAATAATAAAAATTTGTATTATATGCATATATAATTATTAATTTATATATATAAATATAAAATATATGTATTCGAGCTGTTATCGAGCCGAACACGAGCGAGCTGAAAATTTCAGCTCGTGCTCAGCTCGTTTACTAAACGAGCGATTCGATCTCGAGCACATTTCGAGCCGAACATGAGCTGGCTCGCGAACGGCGAGCTGGATTGCCACCCCTAGTTGTACATCATGGAAATATCCCATGACCCAAAGAATCCTTATCAAACTAATCTGCATGTTCATATCCAAGTAGAACTCTATACAGAAGAAAACCCACCGGTCTTGTATTTCCTACTTTCTCGCAAGCAATAGCTTCATTTAAAGGACTAAGTTCAATTAGGCATCCAAACTCCCAAAATTTGAAAGTATAATGAAATATGCCTCTATTTGAATCTAAGCGTGGGTGGACTCGGTTGGCTCACTGACTAGACCCTAATTATCCAAGGATGTTGTAATCGACCCTTTGCAGGCACAGATTAACACTTTTAGTCTCAGTCAGATGCCAAATAATTCTGTCACAAATGGGGGTGTTAACAAGCCGCACCAGCGAGCTGAGGCCGGCTCGTGTTCAGCTCGTTTCATAAACGAGCCGAACATGAGCTGGCTCATGAACAACAAGTTAAAAGAATTATGTAGGATACGTATAGAAAATAAATTTTTAAGATCTTACCCATTTGACTTTGATCTAATAGTTGAAACTTTACATATAAATGACTTTTTTGTAATTGGGTTGGGCTTTATATTTAGGTTAAGCTAAAAACCAATAATTTATTTATATATATTTATAAATATAAAATATATTTATTCAAGCTGTTATCGAGCCGAACACGAGCAAGTTGACCCTAGCTCGTGTTCGGCACGTTTATTAAACGAGCGATTCGATCTCGAGCTCATTTCAAGACGAACACGAGCTGGCTCGCGAACAGCGAGCTAGATTGCCACCCTTAGTCACAAATATGATGACCCTTTTATCTAATGATTTGGATCTCGTTGCATGTAAGCGGATTAATTTTTTGCAGAGCCTATTGTTGCCTTAATATTGATTTCTGTGCAAGTCTTCTATCAAGCTTTGTTGTTTGACAGTATAGGAAAAATGATTTTTTTCTGTCCTCGTCAAATATTTTTTGCATTGTTCTTTATTGTTCTCCATGTTGAATTATTTTTTCCAACTGTGATTCTCTAAATGCCGGATTGATTCATTTTTGTGTTCTTTCTCGTTCTTGGGTTCTTTCTAATACCTCTCTGTTGAGCGGCTCGATCAAAAAACAAGAAAATTAGTTATTTGTAATTCAAGATTCTTTTATGGATTAGGTGATCCTTCATATTGGGATACTCTTAGTCTGAAAAGTTCAACCATGGATTTAAGTGCCGTGGCACGGGTCATGTCGGAAACTTGTCGGCACAGTGCATGCTGGGCCGTACCGATGCATGTCGGTCACAAAAAATATATGTGTGCCGACATATAATGACATGAAATATTTATTTTTCTTTAGCAACAAAATATTCTAACTATGTATTATGTATCTTTATCAAATCTTTTAAATTTTTTTGAGAAAATTACTTACTAATTTAAAGAATAGAGGGTTTTGAGCCATATCATCGACATGGGGACTGTATTGTGTTGATATCTTATTGGCATGATATGGCATTGTGGATACAGCCTATGCCGATGGGCACTTAAATCCTTGGGTTCAACCGACAATTAGATTGAAAAATATTTTATCGATCTGGCTTGTGGATTGGCAGATCCTGAAAGTGCTGAACTTAGCTGTTTTAGACAATTATAAACTTATCGAATTGCATTGTTCTATGCAATATGCATTCGTTTGAATGATCTTCCAACTTCTACAAAATGTTTTTATCTTGTCTATCCCTCTGATAAGTTATTCTTTCTTTTGAAATCTCTCATGCTTGCAGTTCCTTTTTCCTGTTTATGTTTATTAACATAATTATTTATTTGCAGGAACTTGTAGATCTTGATGCCTTTCTTGATGCAAAAAGAGTAATTGATTCTCTTCAGAATAAAGAGGTAGCTCTTGCTCTGGCCTGGTGTGCGGAAAACAAATCGAGGTTGAAGAAATCGAAGGTATGGAGTTTTTTGCAACACAATCATTTTGGTAAATGTTAAGCAATTAATGTGGACAAACTTGAGTATACCATGAAGGCTCAGTTCAACAATTTTAAGACCGAACTAGAGTTGTTGTGATACAGCTTTGTTCTGGTACACTAGCACCAGATTTGTTGGGAGTGAACTCTTTTGTATATTTGCCTTTTCTAATGGCCTCTAGTTTTATCTACTTGGGGAAGGAGATCAATATCCATCTGCAAAACATGTCACGGTCTCTATACATCACGAAAACATACCCTGCAACTATACTATGCCTTAGTAGCCGTCTTTTGGTTATCCAGTTTCTTGTGGGATGTTCATTGGGTTTGCACTCATAATTAAATTTCAACTTTTGGTTGGAGTCTCGAAACTGCAGTGTTGATCTAAAGGTCACATATTCAGTCTGCCAATCAATGTAGTTATTAAAGATTTATATTTTGTTAGATATTTCCTGAATATGTTGATGTTGTTTTCTGCGGTAAATAATCCACCCACTGATGTTTTCTTTCTTGAAATTCAACTCGAGTCTTTGCCTTCGTTTTCTTTTTCTAATCAGATAGTTTCTCAATTTAAAACACTAACCAAGCTACTGTTCTTCGGTCCTGGCAGCGCAAAACTCAATCAATCAGTTTGTTGCTAATTTCCATGCTTCTGTACTTCTGATTTAGGAAACATTTGGTTTAACATAGGTGCAATTCAGCCATAAATCAAGTTTGATAAGAGTTGGTACGCTAGTTCTACCAGTGATCACAAGGATGCTGAAGAGATCTCCCACTTAGCTTGCGGCCTCAATTCTTTAAAAACAGTTTACCTTCAAAAAAGGCCTGAATCTGTATTTTTTGGAAAGAATCCAAAACGTAGCCCATAGCTAGGCGGCGGATCTCCTCTCACCATTGTGGTTGATGGCTGGAGTAATGTTTCTACTCTTACTAAACTTGACTTACAGTTGAATTGTAGATGTGTCAATCCAACTGCTTCGTAAGTGTCCGCCATCTTTGCAATCTTGGAACTGCCGGAAGAGCTTTGATATGTTGTAGCTTCCACGGGATAGATTTTTTTTTTTCTTTTTAATTTCCCACCCCTTCGAGTCAGTGTCATTTACAGAGTATTATGAAGTTCATTGTATAGTTTATGAGAGCCCAATGATTGTCCAGTCATAAGACATACCATCTGCAGATGCCATTTCTTTGCGGGCAAATCTTTGTGCAGGTTTGCGCACCAATGTTTAGATTTTTTGTGTATGGCTACTTTGTGAAGTGCCTGCATTATGGAGTATTACTTTGCTCCAAGTTTGGAAAACTGATCCTTGCATTTTTGTCATTTGCTGCAGAGTAACTTTGAGTTTCAGTTGAGGCTTCAAGAGTTCATTGAGCTGGTAAGAACTAGCAACTATTTGCGAGCCATAGCATACGCGCGAAAATTTCTTGCTCCCTGGGGAGTTACCCATATGAAAGAACTACAACATTTCACAGCAACCTTGGCTTTTAAAAGCACTACTAGTTGTCCCAAGTACAAGGTGAGCTACATCCTTTGCATTTGAAGTATATAATAATTATCCTTGACTTTCAGATTGCCGGACTATTTTGTCCTACGACACGTGATAACAAAGAGCCTTAGTTTTGTTCTAATGTCTCTTATCCGGAACTGTCTTCTGTTGCATTGCTTTTTACTAGACTTCTGATTTGCCGGTCATTATGTTCATAAACAATGAGAAACCCTTTTTTTTTTTCGTTTGCTTGAATTTCATTTGATTCCTTATGCTACCAGTTGAGAATGTATATTTTCTTATGGACTCGGAGCTTCTTAAGAATATAAGCGTCTACCATTGGAATTGCTCGGAGAATCTTTTACTTGCAGAAAATGTGCTACTTTTGGTGTGGGTTTTGAGGTTCTTTTTGGGTGGAGAATGTTTGAAGCATCTAACTAGTATACCAACAACTGTATGATCTTGGAATACTTTGATGGATAACTAAAATATGTTCTAGTCTTTCTAAATTGTCCATGCACAAGGAAATACTTGCACCATCTTTTGCACTGTTGTTGCTGCCTCTTGTAAGTCATGTGACTATAATTTAACTGGTGAATCCTCCATATGATAATTTTTTTTCAGGTTCTCTTTGAGTCAAGACAGTGGGACAACCTAGTGGAGCAGTTCAAACAAGAATTCTGTAGATTGTTTGGCATGACTCTTCAACCTTTGCTGAATATCTACCTGCAAGCCGGCTTGTTGGCCCTCAAGACTCCGTATCCTTACCTTTGAAAAAGTGTTATTAAGGCTATATAGTATATAGTTTTTTTTAAAAAAAAAAAAATTTTGTTTTTTGGTTCTCTCTTCCATTTACGATTGCTATTGTATGTCCTGACCTGATCAAGATCGTGTTATGAAGATAAGTGTCCCAGGGAGGACCCACTGTCACAGGAGGGTCTCCGGAAATTAGCGGAGCCACTGCCATTCTCAAAACAAAACCATTCTAAGCTTGTCTGCTACATAACGAAAGAGCCGATGGACACCGAAAACCCGCCGCTTGTGTTACCAAATGGCTATGTGTACGGCACCAAGGTACACAAAAGAATTGTTTTTGGGTACTCTTTTTTTGTACGAATCTCTGACAGATTCTTCAATTGGCGGTACTTGTTTGGCAGGCTTTGGAAGAGATGGCCCATAAAAATGAAGGCAAAATCACTTGTCCTAGAACCTGCGAAGTCTACAAGTTTTCTGATCTCATTAAAGCTTACATTTCGTAACTCAGGCTGAGGAATGAGAATTCACTTGTTCTAATTGTCTGTATATGTAACAGTGATCAGATGAACTCGCATGCTTCATTGCCGTTGGCACGCTTGTATATGTACTCGATGTTTGTACGTATGTCGGATCTGTGTTACCTTTTTCTTTCCTCTGGTGTGTGTTTGCTTGCCTACTTGCTTTCATGGATTCTTCTGAAGAAGTTAAAAAGAAAAGGGGTGAAAAAAAAGAAAAAAGAGGAAAGGCGCATGGATAGCTATCGGTGTTAGCTCGGCGGTATTGGTTTTGTTCTGAGGTAAGACAGCCAATCTCAACATTCTCCTCCTGTTGAACCATACAGGGAAGTAGGTTTCGTGGGGGGAGTATATTTTTTTGCTATAGATTTATTTAGAAGGGAAGGTTTGATTGATCTCAATCAAAGGCGGCAATTCGATGGCCAACTAAAAATGGATCATGTGCACCATGTACAACGCAATAGAGAATTTGTGCATCATAAACTACGAGTTATGTTTGTGTGGTGCAATGGAGAACTGGTGCAACATTGTCTATGAGTACAAGTAGATATATAATATTAGTTTACAAATTACAATAGTTGGCCGCAAAATATTTACCATTCCTTTTGTTGTGGTGTCCCTCCTCACGAGGGAGTTATGTGCAAAATTGCACATATTTTGTTGGATCCATTTTGTTGGGTTATGTTAGAGCTATTTGGGCTCATGGGTTAAATAGTTGGGCCAAGATTTATTCTCTACTTATTCATGTGACTTAAGAGGTAAGGGCTAGGGACGAGAGATAGAAAAGAAAAAAAAAAAAAAAAAAGGTTCTCTATTTTTTTCTTGTAAAAAGAAAGAGGAGAAAAAGGGGTAGATAAGAAGAAGCTATTGAAGGCCACCATTGTTAGGCTTCTTAAAAAACTTTTGAAGCCGGGTTCGTGGGGAAGCCGAAGGAGCCCGATTACCTTGTCAGGAGGTTCTCTTGGGAGGTGTTTCACAAGCAACATTGGTGGTGAGATCTTTCCAATATTTTTCTTTAATTGAAGCAATAGCTTTAATTCTTGTAATCCATGTCTATAGTAGTAACTAGAGAGGAATTGTATTCATCCCATTTCATATAGTGGAGTTGTTTGGAGGTGACCCCATGGTTTTTCCCTTTCTAGAGTTTCCACGTAAATTTGGTGTTTAATTTTTTTGTTGGTTTATATTTGCTTTATTATTGCTCTCTTTGTAGTGTAGTATGATTGAAATTAATCTACTTTAGGTTATTTCCATTTGATCTTGCATAGTGAGAGAATTTAGATCTCTTTCTTCTCCCAACAAGTGGTATCAGAGCTAAGTTCTTTTGGTTTGTGCATAGATCAAGATGAAGTCGGGTACCTCTAGTAGAATGGTGTCACTCAATGGGAACAATAATTGGGCTATTTGAAAATCAAGAATGGAGGATCTTCTCTTTTGCAAAGATTTGTACACACCACTTGAAAGTAGTAAACCAGAGTATATGTCCGAGGAAGAGTGGAAGAAACTAGATCGAGTAACGGTGGCCACTATTCATCAAGGGCTTTATGATGTTGTGTTTCATTTGGTGGCAAATGAGACGTCCGCCAAGTGTTTGTGAAAAAAACTCCATGAGCTATATGAAAGAAAAACAGCCAGAAATAAGACATTTCTTATTCGAAAATTGGTGAATTTAAAGTACAAGGATGGAACTCCAATATTGGAGCACTTGAATGAGGTTCAAAGCAAAGTGAACCAACTCACTTCAATGAAGATGGTGCTTGATAATGAACTTTAAGCATTGTTGTTGTTAAGCTCTCTACCGGACTCATGGGAGACATTGGTAGTTTCACTTAGTAACTCGGCACCGGATGGAATTGTCTCTATGAATTATGTCACAAGTTGTTTGTTAAATGAAGAATAAGAAGGAAAGCCTCTGATACATCTACATCGCAAGCTCTTGTTTCGGAGAATCGAGGAAGGTCAAAGGGCCGTGATTATGGTGATCGATGCAAATCAAGAAGTAAGTCAAAACCAAAGAAAGGTATAATATGCTACTATTGCAAGAGAAAATGCCATATGAAAAAAGTATGTTGGACATATAAAAAGGATTTAAAAGAGGGCAAAGTGAAGGAAGAAGCAAAGTCCAAAGAAGAGGGAAAGCAATGAGCTATTGTAACTCTTAATAGTGATGTTGCTATTATGGGTACATGTAGTCATGAATGTATAAATGTTGCATCTTCTTCTTCAAATGTTGACTGGGTTATTGATACGGGTGCATCCTTTCATGCAACTCCTCACAAGCACTTCTTCTCATTGTCCAAAGCCGGAGATTTTGGACAAGTGAAGATGGGTAATAGTGAATCTTCTTATATTGTGGGGATGGAAAATATTTGTATCAAGACCAATATGGGTGTAAAGCTTATCCTTCGAGATGTTCGACATGTACCGGATCTTTGTCTTAATCTTATTTCTCCAAAATGCTTGGATGATAAAGGCTATGTCTCATATTTTGGTGATGGTGCTTAGAAGCTTACTAAAAGATCACTTGTGTTGGCAAGAGGCAAGAAGTGTTGTTCTTTGTATAGAACAAGTGCACATATAGATGGAAGTGTTATTGCGGCTATGGATGATTCGGGGCCAGATTTGTGGCATAGAAGGCTTGGGCACATGAGTGAAAAAGGAATGCAAATTTTAGCAAGGAAACAAATTCTTCCTCTCTTCAAAGATGCATTTTCTAAACCATGTGAACATTGCTTATTTGGAAAGCACTATAGAGTTTCTTTTGCAAATTCTATCTCAAAGAAAAGTAGAGATCTTTTAGACTTGTCTATTCCGATGTATGTGGACCTATTGAGGTCAAATCTCTTGGTGGAAATGTTTATTTTCTTACTTTCATTGATGATGCTTCTAGAAAAGTTTGGGTTTATTTCTTGAGGTCCAAGGATCAAGTTTTTAATTATTTTTAAATATTTCATGCCAAGGTGGAGTGGGAGACAGGGAAGCTTTTGAAGTGTCTTCGGACCGATAATGGAGGAAAATATATCTCTAAAGAATTTGCTTCCTATTGCAACAAGTATAGCATTCAACATCAAAAGAACTGTTCCACGCACACCGCAACATAATGGAGTAGCAGAAAGGATGAATTGAACTATTGTTGAAAAGGTTTGAAGTATGCTTTCTATGTCTAAATTGCCCAAGACAATTTGGGGGGAAGCGGTTCGAACGGCGGTTTACTTGATCAATTGATCTCCTTCAATCCATTTGGATGGTGATATTCCGGAAAGGGTATGGACTCAAGAAAATATTTTTTATTCTCATCGAAAGGTGTTTGGATGTAAGGTTTATATGCATGTTCCAAAGGAGGAAAGGTCAAAGTTAGATGCGAAGCTTTTACCATGTACTTTTGTGGGTTATGCCGATAAGGAATTTGGCTATAGATTATGGGATCTCGAAAAGAAGATAATTGTTAGAAGCTAAATGTATTTTTAAATTCTCGTACGTTTTTAGTACCACATAGGTGTATTGTGTATGGAGAGAGGTACGCTTCTCTCAAGATCTCCTTCTGGATCTCTAGGTTATTAGGCACACATAATTTACCCCGAAACCGCAAGACTCCATTGGAGCCCACTCTAAAGTACTTTGCATGCCCACGCTTAATGTCGGAACTCACGCTTTAGAGTTTCACATCCAATGTTTGTTTTTACTTTTAATTCTTTCCTACAAAACTAGTTGTACCATGAGCGTCATGAGTTTGACCAAAGTACTGTACGCAACAACTTTCAACAACAAACCATAAATTGTGAAAACTTGAGTAAGTTTCCAGTAGGTGCAACCCTTAAAAGTGGTGCTCTACACTCAGTCTAAAGGAGGTAATAATAATAATAATAATAATAATAATAATAAACAATATTTATTTCTATAATAGAAATGCAATAACTTGAATTAAAGCTATAATGCCTCAAATATAATAAGATGCCACAATGCTATTATGTCACTGGTTATAAGTTTATCCAATTTATCTCGTACCTCTCAATTATACCTTTTTCAAACCAACTTAATAGTTTGGTTTCTTCTCTTATTATACCTCACTAGCTAAGGACCAGCGCTTCGCGGCGGACGAATAAAAAATATTAAACAAAAAAAACTATTTGTATAAATTTTTTAATATTAAAGATTCGGTCAAGTCTGAGAACATAACAAAATAGATGTCTATTTATTAATGACAAAAATCTGAAAAGATGCATAAGTAATAAGTAGAATAATTTGATTATATCGTCATGGTTCGCTCTTGCTATTGCTCCGGCCATCATCTTCTGCAAATCTATGAGATTCGGTCATATCTAAGAACATAACAAAATAGATGTCTATTCATTAATGACAAAAATCTGAAAAGATGCATAAGTAATAAGTAGAATAATTTGATTATATCGTCATGGTTCGCTCTTGCTATTGCTCAGGCCATCATCTTCTGCAAATCTATGAGATTCGGTCATATCTAAGAACATAACAAAATAGATGTCTATTCATTAATGACAAAAATCTGAAAAGATGCATAAGTAATAAGTAGAATAATTTGATTATATCGTCATGGTTCGCTCTTGCTATTGCTCAGGCCATCATCTTCTGCAAATCTATGAGATTCGGTCATATCTAAGAACATAACAAAATAGATGTCTATTCATTAATGACAAAAATCTGAAAAGATGCATAAGTAATAAGTAGAATAATTTGATTATATCGTCATGGTTCGCTCTTGCTATTGCTCAGGCCATCATCTTCTGCAAATCTATGAAGTCAACATTAAAAAAAAAAAATCAGTTTAATTGGTAAATAATTATAAAGAATTTATTGAAGTTGTAGTGGAATTACCTAAGACGCTTTCTGCATGGCTGATCTACAGTAGAAGTGAATTCTGTTTTTTCTTCAAGAAACCTGGTAATTTTTTTTCATTTTGTTAAACCAAAAAATAATAATAATAATAATTCTACATGTCGAATAATCACAAGGAAAGAGGAAAACAATACCTTGAGTTGCTCATCACTTGCGGAGATATTTTTCCAGACAGGTCAATGTGAGAATCTTTCAAAGGAGTTAATGTTAGATGTATGCCCTAGAAGCCAACCAGGCCGTCACATATATTCTTTCTAGGATATAAATTTGTATTTGACTTTTAAATATTATGAATAACTTTAGATTTTTATTTTCATTCATGTTGTATATGTGTCCATGAATCGTCCAAGGAATTAATAAGATGATGACATATATTCTCAAGTGTTGCGAATTTGAGACATGTGTCATTGGTGGTTAATTTCTAAATGCTCCCGATCAATGGATCATCACAGGGACGATGATTGATCCGGTGAGATTGGTGCATAGGTCATTTCCCTTTCTGGGTAGACGAGTCTCAAGTCGATAATGTGGGGACACTAAAGCGAATATGCAGGTGGTTGTTGGAGAACAAGGGTACTGAGCGTGACCAACGCGAGAAGTCACTTGGATGTCTACTCACTCGTCAGTGACTTACTTAATGTTGCAGTAGTGTGACTGGTCCTTTGACCTGCGGTGCCTCGGCTATTCACAATAAGGTTACTGTAGTTTGACTGTACATACACTTGGTCCCTAGCCATTCGGGTCCTTGCGGTGCATGTTGGCTGCAGTAAGTTTATTATAGGAATAGGATGCGCACTTAGATGGAATCTATCTCCCTTGGTAGATAGGAGTGTTAGTCCTATGTGATTTATGAGACCGAGTTTAGAAGACCTTGGCCAGGGCAGAATAAATAGCGGAAAAGGATTTCCGATATTAGAAACTCGAGTCGAATAAATTTAACATATGACAGACGATGGGGTTTGACGAGTTATTCCATAACCTCCGTCTAGTCGGGACTCATGATAGAAGGATTGTATCACACGGTAACTACACCAAGAGGTTCAGTATTCTATTCTACTGGAATGCCACTACATGCTGCTAGGCGTCACTGGTGGATTGTGAGACTCATGAGAATTATCTAGATGATCAATAATTCTCATTGGGCTGAGTTGGAATTGTTCTGATCCATTGAAAGGAGTTTTAGTGATATTGTTGATAGTGATCAAAATATATCTCACTACCAAATAGAATAGAACCTATGGGGTCACACACATAAGAGGTTGTGATTGATCGGATAGCTAGACCGCGATTATTGAATCGTCGGAGGACCTAATTGTCAATATGTTGATAATTAGACTAATTTGTAATTATTACAAATTAGTGGTATTAAAGTGTAAATGTTACAAGAGAGGACATACTAATAGTTAGTAAATTATAAGAGGATTTATGTGCAAATGTTGCATTATTAATTTGATAAGATCAAATTAATATAAAATTCAAGTCGAATCAAATTAGGATTTGATCGATCTAACCAATTAAGGAAAAGATAAATTTAAATCTAGATTTATTCTTATCCTTAATTGTCATTATATTATTAGGAATAGGATTATATTCCTATATATAATATACGGGAGTTTTTAGAAAACCCTAGCTGTAATCCATCCTCTCTTCTCTCTTCCATCTTCTAGCAAGAAAGACGTCCTTTTGCAAGGAAGCTAGCACCCCGGTGAGGACATATAGAACCTCGTGTGGATACCTATAGAGGTCGGACGCGTGTGCGGCTTCAAGAGAACCGAATTACACGATCATCATATTGAGGGGAAGATCTATCCGCGAAAAAGGTAAAGATTCGATCTTGTTTTTTCTTCTTTAATCTTAAAGAACATGAGGGATCCTAATTGCGTGGATTTTAAGATTGGATCTCGAAAGTTTTCAAAAATCAAATTTGTTTGATTTCTTTTTNTTTCTCTTCCATCTTCTAGCAAAAAAGATGTCCTTTTGCAAGGGAGCTAGCACCCCGGTGAGGACATCGATCAAATCAAGAACCTCGTGTGGATACCTATAGAGGCCGGACGCGTGTGCGGCTTCAAGAGAACCGAATTCCACGATTATCAAATTGAGGTGAAGATTTATCCGCGAATAAGGTAAAGATTCGATCTTACTTTTCTCCTTTAATCTTAAAGAACATGAGGGATCCTAATTGCGTGGTTTTTGGGATTGGATCTCGAGAGTTTTCAAAAATCAAATTTGTTTGATTTATTTTTCCGCTGCGTTTTTACTGTACGCAATTTTCTAACAGTTAAAAGTTAATTGCTCATTGATTTCATGGCTATCCTTTTCGTATGTTTGCTTTTCAATCTTGGTTGCAATTTTGCTCGAGAAACATTTAATAACTTTAAATGATCTAGTGCCTATGTCCAACTTATGAGAATCAACTACAACTTGGAAAATATATTTTTTGCCAAGTATATTTTTGATACGGGAGGGAGAGTGTATCGATCAGAATCATCGGCAGTAGCAAGATGTTGAGCAGGCACGCGTATCAAATCTTGAGCAATTCTTCCAAAAATAGTGAAATTTGCATCGCTAGTATCGTCATCAACAATCACTTTCAACTTATACCTATTAATTTGATTTCACATTAGTAAATATATGGAATTAGAATTCTTATTTGAATCATTTCAACTCACCATGGCACAGGGGCGTGGTCATTTTTTCCACATTGATGCATGTGAGCATGATCCAATCCTCCAAGCCAAGGAAACCCTACCAACTAGTGGTAATCAAGCCGGGATAGACACCAATTCCAATCCTTATGTATACTAAGTAATCATATTGTCCCTAACTAATGCCACAATGTCACAATGTCTCTAGCTAATGCTACAACGTCACAATGTCTCTAGCTAATGCCACAATGTCATGATGTCTCTAGCTAATGCCACAATGTCACAATGTCTCTATATTCTCATTGTTATGTCAATGCCATTTCTGTTGCCATAATGTTCACATTTTCACATGCATATACTTTCTAACATATTCTCATAGTACCAACATCCATTTAGCAAATGCTATAATATGTTAACATACATATTCATCTAACATAATCCACGATGTCAACATTTACATGAATTCAACATATATTCACAATACGTCCACATGCAAATGTCATCTAGCATATGCTCACAATGTTAACATTAATATACCATCTAGCATATTCTATATTATGCCAACATGCATTTATCAACTAGCATATATTTTCATCCAATGGCAGTCATTTACATAGCATCTCATGCATTCATATAACATCCATTTCATGCATTCATCTAGCAATTAACTACCACTATGTAATGTATGCATCAACAAGGAAATCATACTCCACTTTGACATGGAAGCGACCTAGTCACTTCGGTGAAGCACAACCTACCTCACTATGCTTTCCGATTGCTTGTAGTCACTTGCAATCGGGCGAACCACTTGGACTTCCAAGCTTTCCCCTAAGCCTTCCTTGCCCTATACGAGAAATCCTTCGTTACCGTTTTTGAACCACTAAACAATCTTTGCTTTTGAAATCAAGTGACCACACATAATTTCCTAACCCTCAATTAAGGTTCCAAATGGTTAAAACATTTTTAAAACCCTCCACCAAGAAACCCCTTTTTTAACCTAGAGTTTTCCAAACTTTATGGCAAAACCCTAATCCACTTGCTAATCTTCACCATTTGTAGTTTAGATTAGTCTAAGGTTTGCTAGAAATCCATTTAGAAGGTTTAAATCCAAAACCCTAGTTCAAACCCTAAAATCCGTAATTCATAATCCTAGGTTTCTCATTTCTCCAAATACATCTAAAAATCCATGGAGAACAAGCTTAGAATACTCTAGGGATCTACAAAACACCATTCATGAAGGATTTAACCAAAAATCCCAACACTTACCAAAATGCAAACGCCGAGTCGAAAGCACGCCGCTCCACCAAGCGCCCGAGAGCTCGATCTATCGCTCTCCACGCGTTCCCGAGATCGATCTCCACCGCGATCTCCGAGTCGAAGAAAAGGAAGAAGAACGAGAGAGAAACAAGCTCCTCTCTCTCCCTCCCTGCGTATGCGTGGGTGTGTGTGTGCGTTCTGTGCTGAGGGAAGGGGCTGGGGGCTCCCTTATATAAGCCCCCAACTGAAATTACACTTTTGCCTTTCAAAACAGTGTTCTGGGAGGCTGCGTACTGGTACTCGGGCTTGCGTACCGGTACCAGGCCAGTCTAGTACCGGTACCCAGTTTTCCATCACCGGTACTCAGTACAAATTCTGCAACTTATGCAAATTTCAGCTTTTGGAGCTCGTTTTCAAGTCTAATTTGCTCCGAAAACACCCAAATGCTCTCCAAACTTCGCTGGAACATATTTAATAGCCTTTTAAGCTAGTTTCCACCAAAATTTCACAACTTTAGGAGTTTGGTATGCTACACACAATGAGGTTACTGTAGTTTGACTGTACATACACTTGGTCTCTAGCCACTTGGATCCTTGCGGTATATGTTGGTTACAGTAGGTTTATTGTAGAAATAGGATGTGCACTTATATGAAATCTAGAAATGCTTTAAAGTGGTTCTTAAACCCTATATCTAAGACATATTGTGAGGATTTATGAGGATTTTAATGAGGATAAAGGGATGAAAATATTGTGAAAGGAAGGTGAAAGGATGAAGGATTTCTTGCCACGTGGCAAGAAAGATTGTGCTTTCATTATGAATTCACAATGTTTCTTGCCACGTGGCAAGAAACCCTTCATTCTTAGATTATAGGTTATTAGATAGACTAAAAACCTTGAGCCAAACCAATTCTCTAAATTAGCACTTGAACCAAACCAATTAAATCTGAACCGACTTCAGATTATAGGTTATATTAGATAGACTAAAAACCTTGAGCCAAACCAATTCTCTAAATTAGCACTTGAACCAAACCAATTAAATCTGAACCAACTGAACCGAAGAACTGTTGTATTTTGTTGTGTATGAAAACCGAACCAATTAAAACTGAACCGGAGAACAGTTGTCTCCAAAAATCTGAACCGAACGAATTAACTGACTCTCTCTAAACCGAACCAAACCATTCACTATCTAAACTTCTCAAACCAAACCAATACCAATTAACTGACTCTCTCTAAACCGAACCGAACCGAACCGAACCATTCACTATCTAAACTTCTCAAACCGACCGCCGCCTTATGATCGTGATTCTTCTCACTGCTTCCTTCTTCTCCGCTCGAAACCTAAGTCGCTCCGCCTCCTCACGATCGTGATTCTTCTCACCGCTTCCTTCTTCTCCGCTCGAAACCGTAAGTCGCTCCGCCTCCTCACGACATTGATTCTCATGTTTTTCTCATGTCCGTTACAGTCACGACCTTGATTCTTCTTCTACCCTATTTCCGTTTCAGACGGGATCGATGGGATCGTGCTAAAACATTTACCACCGTTTCAGATGGATTCTGTCCTCTACCCTGGCCGATCTTTGCCTATAAAATCCATCCATGCCTTGCATCGAAACCAGCATCTTATGCTATTATCCCGAAATTTGAACGGTAAGAAATATGAAATTTAGGTATTCAGATTAAATCTTTCTTTTTCTTATATAATATGATAATAATAATAATAATCTTATTGTTTTATCCCCAAGAATCGGCGCTCATATTTATAATATCTGGACGTTTCCTGCACGGTAGGGTTTTGTATTCAGATCAAATTTTCTTTCTTATATAATATAATAATAATCATATTGTTTTATTCCCAGTAACCGACGCTCGCAGTTACAAGATCTGGACGTTTCCTTCTTGGTAGGGTTTTAGGTTAGTATTTTTATTTTCCATGAATTGTATCTTTCTGATCAACATAGAATTTCTAACTGTTAATTTTTTTCTAGAATTATTGGTAATTTAGTCTTCAAGAATAAGCCTTAAATAAATATTTAAATGCGAGTATTGATTTTCTGTTATTCTTAAATAAATTTTATGAAAATGATTAATAGGTTCAAATTGTTATGGTAGATTAATATTAGTCGGCAGTAGATTAATATTAGTCGGCTCCAAATTTTTACCCCAATCCTTAGGATTTTCTTTCACTCCTCCTTTCTGGAGTGATGAACTGTACTTTCCCTTATCTTTCATTTGACTGCAGCAATGGCGGCGTCTATTAGCATTGACATTAATTTTCGCCGTTTACTCCGCAAGATCTGCGCTAAATTTTCACTCCAACCTCCAAGGTACGGAATGACATTAGATGCAGATTTGAGATTTTGCTCTTACGTCGATGTTGAAATTCCAAGAAGTAGCCGAATCATAGAAGTCATTACAAGTTGGGGCGCACCATCTTCGAATGCTAATCGTACCCAAGAGGATTGTCACGTCCCGCTATCGCCAATTTGGTCGATCCGGGCCCGTACACAGACGCCGAACGAACAGAACCTCCTCTGTCCGCCCAAGGCTCAACAACAACGAGTACATGTATAAAAAAAATAAACAATTCCCAGGATAACATTTCAATATACATGGCTTGCACGAGGACAAGCAACAATTCCAAGTGATAGTAATCTAGCTATACATGAAATTCACTGTAATTTAAAACTTTGAACTGAACTGTATGAAACTGAATAACTGAAACATTTAGTTATTTACATTCTCTTAAATACATTCATTTACATATCTCTATACATCAAAATGTGTAACATGAAAACCAAAATGGTAAACTGCTATACTCTGGTGTCAGCTAGCTAGGCTGCGGGGCTCTTGCCACGGTCCTCGGCCACACCGCTTGCACTGGAACCTGTATAGTTAGTGGTGTGAGAACTATTGAAAGTTTCCAGTGGGTTCGGCCGCCGACCTCGCCGACTCACCCACTAGGTCTATTCAGGCATATGTAGGCAAAAGAAGTAAACAGGTAGTAACCAACTATAACATGTAACTACTACAATNGCTTTGAAGTTAAGGACACAAATTACGAGGAAAGAAAATATTTAAGAGGTTTATACGATCAGATTTGTCACGATCATGAAGAGCTTCGTGACGAATATGAAATGCTTAAGTTAGACTACGACCTTCTTAGAAGGTTCTATAATTCTTTGGTCGCAGAAAGGGACCGAGTTGTTGCCGACTTGGAAAAATTGAAGGAAAACATTAATGAATGTTTTCAAATGATTAACCAACGCAATGCTGTTCCAATGGATGAGGAGTCGGCGGCAAACCCTGATGGACATGTGATGGTGCCTTCTCCTGATCATTCACCTACCGTATGTGATCCGGAACATACGATGCTAACCGATAAGGATCCGATCGAAGACACCTTTGACAGCAAAAACTAGACTTTATCTTTTTTCTTCCTTCTTTCTTCTTTTTTTATTTCATCCTTCCTTTTGCTGTCATCTTTTTTCTCTTTCTTTTAGGATTTTCCATATGTTTGCGTCGTGAGTAGCTAAGTTCTGTGTTTTTATGTTTTCATCCTTTTCTTTCGTAATAGGAGTTGATTGTTGTTGCGTCCTTTTAATACAATGTCCTCTTTGTTTTATACGTTGTTCAGTGCAAATTTCTATCTATTTATTATAGTTTAAACTTTATCAGCATTATTGGATGGAAATGGAACAGAAAAAGAAAAGAAAAAGTAAATGAAAAAAAACAAAAAACTAAGTATAATCACTATTCACGTGTTTTCTATTTTTCTTACTAATAAGAACAAAGTATCATAGTTATCCTCAAATATAGGTTTCAACAAAAGCAATAACACAAGAAATCTTGACAACACATGCAGTATAAAGAATTTAAAAAAATCCTTAACAGCTAGATGAATATCCTACAACTTCTTATTTTTAAAAGCTTCTTAGTTACCTGACCTGCAAATGTAGGTGTTTGATCGCTAAAGGTGAAGAGTCTGGTGATTGTGAGAAATTTGCCAAATACTTGATGAGTTGTCTTTAGAGGTTTTAAATTTTTCGGTGAGATAGTTGTTAGCAAAATATTTGAGATACTACTCTTAAATTCAGTATTTAGATGCTAAAAGTTCTTAATTAGTGTTAACTTTATAATTTGAATGTATTTGGATCTATATTTGGATCTATATTTGGATCAGTATTTGGATCTATATTTGAATGTTAGGACTTTAGTTTTTCATATCATCATTTAAATGTTGGCTAAAATCAAGGCTCAACACTACAATATCAATGCTCAGATCAATGCTCAACACTAAAAGGCAGTTCATGAACTGTACAAAGCTCAGACAACGAGTAGCACAATCTAACTACAATATCATATAGACATGACATGATCTATTTATGCATTGACTTGACACTTTTTTCTATGAGAAAAAGAACAAAAGCACAGTGAAGCATGTGTGCTATTACGGAAAGACCAAAGAATGGAAAGCAGCACTCACAGACTTCAAAACATATACATGAAATGAAGAAAGCTGTTGCTGTAGAGCTTATATGTGGTTTTGCCGAATTTAAGCTCTTACTGAAAATCCAATCATGGATAAAAGAACAAGAAAGAAGTTACAGCAGAATAAAATTACTAAAGAAAAAAAAAACAACTTGCAGAGTAGTAATTGAACATTATAACTCTGACAGAATAAAAAAATATATTAAAAGAATCATCAATAAGGGAAGATACCACTGATTGCAATCCTTCCCCTCCTATCTAACTTTGAATATCACAACACAAAGCTTCTACACATCTAATATCAAATTTTCACCCCCCAAAAATAATGTTATATTAGATTTAAGAAGCGTGAGAAAGTGATTGTGTGAAGCCTTAAGAGATTCACATGCAGCAGTATGGATGTTGAAGCCCAAGTTACTCACATGGTAGCCTCGAAAAGGATAAAGTTGACATATATGTTACATGATAAATACGAAGTAGAAAGAACCTGAGCTGAACCCCTGCCAAGTTCAATTATCCCAGTGGTTTTCAGAGGATCACCTCCTAAAGTACCAAGTGCATAATTTGTAGCAACCCAAGCATAGATTCCTTCATTATAACCTGTATCCATCTCAGCACATTTCAGAAAAAAATCCTAAAGACAAATTCTACTGAACTGAATGTTGCTGTGTGTAAATATAGATATGACTATGCATAGATTTATTGTAAGAACCTTTCTTTAAGTTCTTTAACTTCCTTGCATAATTCTATCATGTTCTGGTTCTTTCTCTGCCATAGACCTCGCACCTGTTTTCAAGAGGCATTTAGTAAATATCATAGACAAAAGCTCTTAATAGCATGACAGTTGATAAATTCACATGTATAAATGATGATAAGGGTCCGATAGGTATGCAGTGGGTTTTTCTTTGTTTAATTGTGTTATTTTGATAGTTCCTTTTCATTGTGAAATTTTTTAAGTCCAAATGTGTTACTTGAGTAGTAGTGTTATTGAATCCGAGGATGCTCCACAGAGGAAATTAGTCAATAATGTAGTTATGTCCAGGGGTTATTTTGATAGTTCCCTTTCATTGTGAACTTTAAGTCCAAATGTGTTACTTGAGTAAAAAATCAAATTTGTTTGATTTCTTTTTCCGCTGCGTTTTTACCGTACGCAATTTTCTAACTATGGTTTTAAGTGGATACTGCGGTCCCACCAGTTTAATGTACCACCTCATCTGACAGTTATTGGTGATATACAAATCGATGAGTGGACAACTCTTGTCCAATACTTCTCAAGCAAATTGTAGTGATCGGTCTCTAAATCCTGTAGGCCTTACCTGACAGTTATTGGTCTCATTCCTTAGTTAAGTCAAACCTACTATTCAAAAGCGTAAGCAAAGCCGTCATTGGGTCCCTCACCTAACAGTTATTGGGTCCAACCCCATCTTTACTCCGCAGTATCTTATGCTAATAGAGTGGTTGCGCATTCCCGATGCAACTGACCACTGTAACCAGCCGTGCCAATCAACACCATAAAAACGCCCGCACTTCTACAACGGCAGACCGCTCGTCTTAATATTTGTGAGCAGATTAAAATTTAGGTCGCAAATTTTATTTTATTTATTTACATCTAATGCAAATAAAAACAATCCGTGCATGAAAATATAATATAACTTGATGATGACCATGGATCTAAGAAGTGAATTCGGACTCGAGCCACTGAGCCGAAATTGGGGTCTTAGGGTCATAAATTACAAGCACACGCACGTCATTGGTTTGATTGTCTTTAACTACTTGATCCGATCTGGAGCTACAACTTGATCCGATCCTTATCAACATCTTGATCTGACTGCTATCAAGTGTTCATCTCTATTTGGGCTTTGCGTATTTTTCGGCTTGCAACCAATCAACCAATGACGCACAATCATACAAATATAAAATCTAACAATAAAAATAAAATAAAATAAATTATATTTGATAACTTTTATTTCTAACCTATTGAGACACGCATGTCTCCAAATAAATTGGCTTGTGCACGCAGGCATCCAAAATAGCCATCTCTAATACAGAGTTTTTAATTTAAACAAATTTAAAATTACGGAATTCTACTTACACATCATACATCACATATCGAAACAAAAATAAATAGTTTGCTATCATCATCATCACCGATATTTATCTCATGCACATAATTGTCTTTTTTAGGTGTTAGGATGGAATATCTCTTCTTAAGATTTTAGAATTGGTCAATCTATTAAATATTTTATCTTTTCTAGTCTATGTTAGCTTTTGATAGCTTTTTCAGTGAAGGTGGAGATTCTCAAAGAATTTAGTAATTTTTGAAACATTATAGAAGTGTATTTAAACTAAACACTTCCCAAGCACTTCCCTTAATATGTAGTAGTACATATGTATATGTAGAAACGATATTGATATCATTTTCAATCTGAGATTATAAATTGAGTACCTTTTCTCGATCCTTAATAGGAAAATGAATGTTGTTTTCTTGATTAATGCAACTTCTTTCACAGTCTTCACGTTCAAAGCATTGTCATGATTGTGATCTATGTGTTCTTCAGTTCGATCAGTATTGTTTCAGCATCTAACTATAGCAAAAACTAGATTTTCACCCATGCGATGCACGGCTAATATAATAATATAGAATAATAAAAATTATTATGTGATGACAACAAAAAGATTTTCTAATTAATTTTATATTTTTTAACAAATAAAAAAATATGCTATCAATCTTAATTATAGTATATATTAAAGTACACAAGCGAGAGAAAAAAAATTTAGACCAAAGTAAATATTCAACTAAAATGTAAAATTCAATTCTACTCTATTATCTATGAATTGGTGTGCAGAATAATTTACATTTACATATTGATGTGCGAAATAAAATGATAACTAAAATTGATATGAAAAATTACAAATGACATGAATATTTAAGTATATAATGAGATCAACTAAACTTTCATATTTGACACACATTAGAGTACACACATATATTATGTTTCTACTGTCACTTTTAAGATTCAAAAATATATAGATGTTGATTTTCAAAAAAATATAAAGAAAAAAATTTTGTTGCATGAAGATGAAAAGTTACAGAAGTGACAGTAGGCAAAAAAATTACGAAATAAAAATAACAGAAGTAACAGGAAAATAATATGTTCTATTTTAAAGCATCAATATTTAAGAGCTAAGAAAATTACAGGAGTGATGTGAGTTTTAAATTTTTTCCTCTTTCAAAAAATATCTCTATCATTTTTTACTAATATTTTTATGTCCAGAAATTTTCAACCAATCATTTCAAATAATTAAATAAGTAATAATTTATTTCCAAATAAAAATAAATATTTTTCTTCTCACGCGTAATATCCGCACTGTCAATTCTTTCGCAACATAATATCCATAAATTTCTTAAATATCTTAGTGACTTTGAAATAAAATTTCTTTCATTATATGTGATTTTTAATAATATAGTAAAAGATATTAATTTTTTATAAAAGCGTGAGTTTTTATTTTTTTCTCTTTCCAAAAATGTCTCTATCATTTTTTACTAATATTTTTATATCCAGAAATTTTCAACCAATCATTTCAAATAATTAACTAAATAGTAATTTATAAATAATTAATTATCTGCCAATACGAAATTTGAGTTTGCAACAGATTATTTCCACCGCGAAAAAATAATTCGCAACAGATTATTACGTATTTCGCAACCAATAATTTTAAATAATTAATTAAACCAATAATTTCAAATAATTCGTAATCAAATATCCATATTTGAGTTTGACACGTGACAAGCATATAGAAAGCCACGTGTCAGCTTCTCACATAGGTTTCATTAAGGGTTCTACTTTTATATATAGTAATAGATTACTCTAACTTTTATTATAGATTTTTAATTTATAAAATATATTTTTTTCTTTTTATTTGCTTACAGGAAATGAATGACCGCTGAATGAGGAGTTGAAGCATTTTTTTATCGTTTTTAACTGTTTTCTATTTTTAAAGTTTAGAGAGTCAGGAATGGTATTAAACTGTACATCAGATATTATTACTCTTTTGTCTTTAAATTGATATTGTTATTATTTTATTTTTAAGTTGATGTGGATGAGAAATTAATTATCCTTTTAAATTATTATTAAAAGGATAATTTTGTTTACTTAAATATTTTGTTTATTATTTTATGTATATTCTGATTATAAAATATAAACTATTTTTTTTTTTTTTTAATCACCTATTTGCTATTGGTGGCTATTTTACTCACACAAGTGGTGGCAACAAAAAGTTATCTCAACTATGGTTGTTGCCACCTAAATTGTACATTTGGTGGCAAAAATTTATTGCCATCCTATCTCTGTAAAAGATGTCAACCAATAAGGACTATTAAAAGTCATATTTGGTGGCGATAAAATGTTGCCATACAATTTTTAATAAGATGGCGATTAACAATGGCCGCTAAAAGTTATATTTTTGTGGCGATAAAATATGGCCACGCTATTTTTAAAATTATGGCAATTTTTCGTACTCTGATTTCAGCTTATTTCCATTCTGATTTTGATTCTAATTTGACTTCGAACCAAACACACCCTAAGTAGGATTAACTCTCTTAAATACACCTCGCCAATTGCATAGTATAAACACCTAGTAGTTTTAATTCTTTTAATTATTGAGTTCGATTTTATTTCAAAAAATTAACTTTGTGGGATAAAAAACCTATGCAGTGAATGGAGCACCTTTACAGATCCCTCATATGGTCTGGAATGTCCATGTTTGCCGGAATCGTGTTTGCCCGAATTTGCACTTTGTATTACTAAGGGATAACGAGCACGACTGTCTCCTCGGAACCACATTCCTCTCCGCTTTAGAGAAGTTCAGGATTTTCAATGATGGAAAAGATAGAAATTCAAGCTTAAATCAAGGAAACCGAAGCCTCCTTCCCAGTTGTCGAGCCTCCACAGCTCTTGAAGATTAGAAAGATTGAGTTGAAGAACGGGTTAAAGATCGGATGAAAACCTAAAATCTTTTAAGTTTTAAATTACTTAGTTTTTTATCTAATGTTTAATTATTAATTATAATTATTTATCTCTTATTTATTTATTTAATATATATTTTTATTATTTAATTAAAGTTTTCTTGGGGCTCAAGAAAACGGCTAAAGCCTGTTTGACTTGCTCGGTTTTCTGGGCTTATTTATATCCTCTCGTATGCAATAAGGTGTATGCATACCATGGACAACAGTGGAAATAATAAAAAAAAGTATAAGCTTTATTCCCCTCTCTCTCTCTCTCTCTCTCTCTCTCCCTCTCTCTCTCTCTCTCTCTCTCTCTCTCTATCGGCTCTTTATTAATCTTTTTGTTGCGAGTGTTAAAAATTTCTTTGTCAACCTTTTTCACTATCATGCTCATAGGAAGAAAAATTTCAATCGTNGTTCGGCTCTTTATTAATCTTTTTGTTGCGAGTGTTAAAAATTTCTTTGTCAACCTTTTTCACTATCATGCTCATAGGAAGAAAAATTTCAATCGTATATTCTGGGTGGTGTTCTCGCTTAATTCCGTAAGAAGAACGAAAATATGTTTTAGAATAGTATTACACGCTTCTGATTCGATCAAATTTCTTCATCATTTTTCAACAATTTTTGAAAGTTTCATAGTGTTTAACTGTAAGTTTTATTATTTTATTTAATAACAAATTATTAGATAATTTAATAACAATCGCATTTTTAGTGTAATTATTTCTAATCACTTGTATAAAGCAATGGGTCTAAACAAGCCCCAAAATTGGAATAACCCCCTTCGGCCCTTCCGCAGTTCCGCTGCTACTAACAACTTGCTAGAGCAAAACTAGTAGTAGCCCCTTAGTTTAGATCTTGATGTTATCATCTTAAGCCTAAATTTCCACAACTACTCTTGTCACTATTAGTAGATGGTAACCAAAACCGATGGTGGAAATTAGTCCGTTTTCGAATGTCAAAAAAATTTATACAAAGGTGTGCAGTAATTCAAGCTTATACATTTTTGACTAGTGATTTGGGTCCAAAATATAGAAAAAGTTATTAGTTTTAACCGGTTTGAACCATTATACTGTAGTGTAGGGGTGGCAATCCAGCTCGCTGTTCGCGAGCCAGCTCGTGTTCGGCTCGAAATGAGCTCGAGATCGACTCGCTCGTTTAGTAAACGAGCCGAATATGAGCGAGCTGATCTTAACTCGTGTTCAGCTCGATAACAGCTCGATTATATTTATTTTATATTAATATAATTTTTATATATTATATATATAATTATATTTGTATATAAATATATAATACAGCTTATTAATTTTAAAATTTTAGCCAAACTTTAAAAATAGCTCAGCTTATTTATTTATTTATAAAAGAGGCCCATAGACCCATTTATATTTAAAATTTCAATTGTTGGATTAAAATCTAATGGTTAATATTGCATCAACCTTTAAGTCCTTTTAAACCTATTTCCTAATCCTAGTTCCCTTTTCCCATATGTTTTCACACTTCACACTGCACAGCCGCCTCTCTCTCTTTCTCTCTCTCTCTCTCTCTCTCACGCAACCACACCACACAGGCGCAGTGGCGCACACCCTCGCAGGTCGTAGGCGGCAACACTACTTCACTCTTCGCCATTCACACACCCTAGGCAGCGGATTCTTTCCCGTTCGCAAACCCCCAGCAGCGAACTTCGGCAGCGGCAGCAGCAGTGAACTTCGGCAGCGACAGCGGCAGCGAACTTCAACAGCGGCGCTAACGAGCCGAACACGAGCTAGCTCGATTAACTGACGAGCCGATCACGAGCCGGAGTTTTCGAGCTCGAGCCGAATACGAGCCGACTTTGAAGACGTTTGAGCCGAGCTCGACTGAGCTCGCTCGTTTACAGCCCTACTGTAGTGTTGGAGGTGGGTTAACTTCTCTCCAGGTCCAAGCTCTGCCCGAAGCCCATTAATATAATAATTTAGGCGGGCCCGATCCGAGGTCGGCCCAGCAATCGGAAGGGAAGGGAAAAACTAAAAGAGGGAGAGGGCCTCTCTGTTCGTGTCCCTTCCTCGTATTCTATTCCTATTCGAGCTAGCAGGTGTCGCCCGATCTCCGCCGCCGCCGCCGGCGCCGCCGAAAAATGGAGGAAGTGTGCGAGGGGAAGGACTTGTCGTTCCCGCGGGAGGAGGAGAGGATCCTGAAGCTGTGGGAGGAGATGGAGGCCTTCAAGACGCAGCTGAGGCGCACGGAGGGCATGCCGGAGTACATCTTCTACGACGGGCCGCCGTTCGCGACGGGGCTCCCCCACTACGGGCACATCCTGGCCGGCACCATCAAGGACGTCGTCACCCGCTACCAGTCCATGAACGGCCGCCACGTCACCCGCCGGTTCGGCTGGGACTGCCACGGCCTCCCCGTCGAGTTCGAGATCGACAACGCCTGCGGCATCCGCACCCGCCAGGACGTCCTCGACATGGGCATCGCCGTCTACAACGACAAGTGCCGCGGCATCGTCACCAAGTACGTGGCCGAGTGGGAGCAGATCGTCACCAGGACCGGCCGCTGGATCGACTTCAAGGACGACTACAAGACCATGGACCTCCGCTACATGGAAAGCGTCTGGTGGGTCTTCGCTCAGCTCTACGATAAGGGTCTCGTCTACCGCGGCTTCAAGGTCATGCCTTACAGCACCGGCTGCAAGACGCCGCTCTCCAATTTCGAGGCAGGCCTCAACTACAAGGTGATTTTTTTTTTCCCCCCCCTGCTGCGTTTGCATTTCTCAATTCAACGATTTCTCTACTTCCTCCTTGGGAAGGGAAGGGAAGGGAAGGGAAGGGAAACTTAGGAAAGTAAAGATGCAACTTACTTACTTGTTTGGTATTGGCATGCTGCCTGGCTGCCCTGTAGGATGTGCCGGACCCTGCAATCATGGTTTCGTTCCCAATAGTCGGCGATCGAGATAATGCAGCTCTCGTGGCGTGGACTACAACACCCTGGACGCTTCCTAGTAACCTCGCGCTCTGCGTCAATGCCAATCTTGTCTATGTGAAGGTCGGACGCATTCTAAATCTATTCATTAACATGTGGTCCAATTTTTTTTTTTTTTTAAATTTAATTTAGCTGGGATTTGAAAATGAATTTATGTGTAACAGAACTATTTTCGTACCTATGCGTGTTCTCCAGGTTAAAAGTATCTCCTCATTCAGGGAGATATCCTGATTAGTCATGGGTACTGAATTGCCTAAATTGTTGCGCAGCCTAACTCTCTGCCTTAAGTTCCTTAGTTAACTGCTTAGAGGCTCTTGGCTACACATTTAATTTCTTTATGCTTGGCCTAACTTACGTGGTAATCATCTTGCTCTCCGTCCAAGATGCATCGAAGATGAAAAAGAAGCATTTTTTAGGGGGGGGAAAAAGAAAGAGCAGTTATCCTGGCTCTAGTCAAACTTAGGGTTGTAGGCTCGGGAGTACGTAGAATTAATCTTGCCATGGTATCATGCCATACCTGTTGCTTATTATGGATTGATTGACAAGTCCTAGGTGTAGGATAAGGGAGAGAGTGAATGAACGATGAATTTAGGAATCGATATAATCTGAATTAGTACTGTATAGTGTAAATTAATTTCCTCTGTAATTTCATGAGGACGATGCGTCATCTACTCCTTTATCAGAGCTAATACTATTATGAATGAACAGGTTCGGGACAAGTTGTCCGGGGCAACTTATATTGTTGCGGAATCTAGGTTATCTCAATTACCTAGTAAGAAATCAAAACCAGATGGGCTAGTTGCTTCCACACAAAAGTCGGCACCCTCAAACCCCAAGGGAACTACTGATGGGAAAGCTGAGGGTAGGCAAGATGGTGGATCTTATGAATTGCTGGAAAAGATATCCGGAAGTACCTTGGTAGGCTTGAAGTAAGTTTGTTAGTTGCCATACTTCCATATTCTTTCTTGTGAGTTGCTTTTTGCTTGTATAAATTTATTTTCAAGTGTTTGCTAGTCATCATTGGTAGTTGATTGGTGTTCTATATATTATATTTCATGTTGTCTTCTCTAAAGTTACTACTTCACAGCTTTGCTTAAAGTAACAAGACAAAATTGATGGAGAATGTTCTAATAAACTCAAATTTAGTTTTAAAAAACCATATTGAAATATGTGCTTTATGGGTCTCTAGATTGAAATATGTGCTTCATGGGTCTCTAACTTTATAGAGGAAATCACTTCGTTACCCATAGCAACTGTATCGGGTAACAGTTCATTAGCCTTTTAAATTGTTTCTTCTAGTTTCTTTTTCCACTTTCTTTTGTCCTTTGATTTTTAGAGGAGTCTGCTTGGATAAAGAAGATATATCTTAGAGAAAGTTGGACACTTAAGCATGTGACCATAGTTTTGTCATGTACGAAAGTTTCTTTACTTCTTTTTATTGGAAAAGGGATGATTAACCAAAAAAGCTGAGTGTCACTCATTGGTGTTTAGAAGACAGATTTATGTACTTTATGCTAGTGCGAATCTTGTGTGGACCAGTGCTGCTTTGAGACAAATCTGGAAGTCATTACTTGGTTCCTTTCATGGATCTCCTGTGTTGGTGCAATTTTTGTTTCCTTTTCCAGTTGCAATAGCCCCTTGTAATCAATGTAGTCTTATGTTGTTTGTTTCTTATTGGGTTGATTCTTTGTTGGCACTATCCTGCGGATCCTGCCTGCTAATATACTGATCTGCTGAATGTATTTTTTTTTTTTCTTCCTTCCCCTTGTTAAAGGCTATTTGTAATATATAACTCGTTCAAAGTTCAAAACTCTATTAGTTAGCTATATTAATAGCTTTTTAGCTTGCACCCAGGGGAAAAATTGTGGATTCCTTCTACATGCAAGTTAACTTTCAAACCATATGTCTTGGAAGGAATAAGTTAACAAATTCTTGTAGGCTAATTGATTTTATTTTATGTTGTTTTAAGGCCTCTGATCAACGTTCATTCTGACTCCACTTATTCTTCTATCACCATTTTTAGTAATTCTAAGATAATAGAATATAAACAAAAACTTGTTTATTGCAACGACCAGAATTCATGGTTCAGTGTTAGTATTTTGTTTACCATCTCCCCTAATGTTCTTTTTTGTCTTTTTTTTAACAGATATACGCCATTATTTGATTATTTTTTGGAGCTCTCAAGCACTGCATTTAAGGTGGTCGCAGACAATTATGTCACAGATGATAGTGGAACTGGTGTTGTCCATTGTGCTCCAGCTTTTGGTGAAGATGACTATCGTGTTTGTGTTGCTGCGGGTATAATCCAAAAGGTTAAAATCTTCCAAACTTTCCAGATACCTACTAATAGTTTCGTGATAATGGTATAAACCTTTACATATGGGATTAGCAGTATATCCATTCTTCATATTCGTTTGTCTATATGTCTTTCTATCTTTCTCTTTTACCCTCCTTATTTTGCATATTACACAGTTTGGTGTTGGCTACACCTGTTGTCCATAGTGTGTTTCTAGTAGGTGATTGTTATTTCTGTAAGATTATTTTTTATGTTGTAAGCATATCATATCAGTTGGAGAAATAAGTGTTTTGTAGCCATAAACTTAATCTTCATTGAGCTTAGAAAAGACAAAAGGCCTAATTAAGCACAGAATGATTCCAAAATGAAAGCTGCGGCCGTTGAATTTACTGTTTTTTAGCTCACATTTGCATCTCATCTTACATGGGAAATGCCTCTACATTTTCTTGATTCTTCTCTTGCCTACTTAATCTGTTAGCTTCATATCCTTAAGCCAATTTCGAATGTCATTCTAGCCAAAACGTACAAAATATAACTTCGTAGCGAGTGAGATAGTTGTACCATGTGATAGGAACGACGGAGAAAGAATGTGCGAGCTATGTCACTTCAGCATCAAGAACAAAATATAACTTATTAGAGAGTGAGAGTAGTCGTACTATGTCATAGGCGTGATGGAGTAAAAAAATGTGCAAGTTATATCACTTCGGCATCAAGTTGCAGCAAAATTGCTTTACTATATGATTATCCTGTGTTCACTTGATAAATAGTGAAGTAAAATTCATTATATCTGCACTATGATGTTGAAATATTGCAAGGTATTTCATGATAGAGCATAATTATGTGCTTATTCTTTTCTTTTTTACCTAGCATACATGCAGCATGAAAGTAAATAACAGGCTCATTTTCTGTCAGAACTTCCTATTCTTTTCTTGTTGTCCAATATCATTATTGTAGCAGAGAACTAAAACTTGTTCATTATGATCTTTTGCCTTATAGTAATTTTTCTGGTCATTCGTATATTTAGGATGTTGACCTTATTGTAGCTGTTGATGCTGATGGTTGCTTTACGGAGAAGATTTCTGACTTCCATGGCTGCTATGTAAAGGATGCCGATAAGGATATCATCAATACTGTTAAGGCAAGAGTTCATTTAGTATTTAGACGATCGATACATGGTGCATATGCTACTTTAATTTGCTATTTTTTCCTTTCGTTGTTCAATTAAAAATACTATACAGTGCATTCTTTTGTAAAGTTTAACAAACTTGATTCCTCACCGACCGTCTCTAGCGCAAGTGGCAAAGGGCTTGGTGGTTGATATCCGAGGTCCCAAGTTCGAATCCTAGTTGATTCATATTTCCAGCTAAGTTTATTTCTAAATGAAATAAATAAAGCGGGTAGCATACTACCTATCTCTCAAAAAACAAACTTGATTCCTCATCCATAATCATGCATTTCCGTAAGTTTTTATAAGGAAAATTAAGCAATCCACAATCTTCTTAGGAGCTTTCAGTTTGGTCTCCAACCTTTCAGTTGTTAATGTTGGGTCATTTACTCTTGCATTCCGCTGGAATCTTGTGCTTTTCACTTTTTCTTAATTCGTTGGTTAAATTGGATAAAAATGCCCACATGATTGTCATATGAGAAGTCGAAAAGGCTGCTTAAATGGTGCTTTGATGACAATGATGTAGTTATTTTTGTTCAATTTGATGGAGGAATTTATATTAAATGTAAAGTTGCAAGTAAAACTCAAATATAAGGGACCCGATAGGAACTATTGAAGGTTTGGAACCAAAAAGAATCTAGCCCTAAAGGTTAAGGATCCCTGAGGATGGTGCTACTTACCCTATATTTTAGGGTTTGCCTATAACTTGGTCTCCCCTATCTGATTTCTTTGGATTTATTTGTAATTATGTTGGATGTTACTACGAGATGCCTTTAATATTACCATGGTTGATAAAAACATAATTTCAACAGGGGAAAGGAAGACTTGTAAGTATTGGAAGTATCATGCATTCTTATCCATTTTGTTGGAGGTCCGACACTCCTCTTCTTTATAGGGCAGTCCCAAGTTGGTGAGTGAAACTTCATTTTCTGCTTTTTTTTAATAGTTTTTTTTAATGTCCCAATATGTAGAAATATACTTGTTGTTGTTCATGTGGTCCAGTCTGCTGTGCTGAATTTTCTTGTTATTTCTTTTGCAATCTGTATAGTTGTAAGGAGGATCTCTATTTTTTCCTTTTAGGTAAGTGGAGGATCACCATCCTTTCCACTTACAAGGATTGCTCTACTCTTCTTTAGGAGAATATTCATTTTATGCCTATGCTGATTGACAGCATTCATTCGATACATATGAGTAGATTGGAAACTCATTTTGTAGGTTTGTTGCTGTTGAAGAGATCAAAGATAAGTTGCTAGAATGCAACAAACAGACTTACTGGGTTCCTGAATATGTTAAGGTGTGACTTTTCTCTTCCTATGATTTAGCTGTATTTCCAAAGTTATGAGCAACCTGAATGCAATCCAACTTGCTACTACTTGTCTGATTGAAGATTACAAGCTTTTTGCGTTGCGTTAGCTGACCTATGAGAAGAACATTTGTATATTTTTTTTATTTCCAGCTATAATTATTTAATATATCTATTCATTTGTTAAATCCTGTCTTCCCTTCCACTCAGTTTCATGTGTTATTCTTGTCATGGCACTGATTTAGTGGCATTAAATTTCAAACTGATAATTGGAACTTCCTTTCATACTTGTTAGTCTTTTTTGGATCAATTTTTTTCTGTTCACCCATCCAAGTCCTAATTTCTTGAGATATATAATTTAAGTGTCAGATGATTTTGCATAGAGTTTTAATGTATAGGATTGTTGTCATTTTTCCTTTGTTATTTCTTTCTGTTGATTCTTATGTTGTGATCACAGGAAAAACGATTTCATAATTGGCTGGAAAATGCTAGAGACTGGGCTGTTAGCCGAAGTAGATTTTGGGGTACTCCTCTTCCTGTTTGGATTAGCGAGGATGGTGAGGAGAAAGTTGTTATTGATTCGATCAGTAAACTTGAAAATTTATCTGGTGAAAAGGTTTGTTCTAACTTTTGTTCAGTTTCCTACTATGTGTCTCATTATAATTTGATTTTTCTTACATTTCTTGCTTTCTCCAATTTATTTCACAAGGATTTAAACAATATCTCTTTTACAAAATGTAACTCACTTTATCAGATAAATGATTGTTTCCTTATTCTCATATTTGCATCTTTTGATCTTCATTTATATCATTGACGATGTGAATGATATTTCTTTTGTAATGTCATTTGCCACACTTTGTCTGCTTCATTGTGGTTGCATTCAGGTTACTGATCTGCACCGTCACAATATTGATCACATCACAATTCCCTCTGGCCGTGGATCAGAATATGGAGTACTACGACGTGTTGAGGATGTGAGTTTATTTTAAACTATAGTTGTTGAGTTTACCTTCCCTTGTGTAAAGCATTATATACCTCCAATTTTTTAAAGTGATTCTAACTTTGAACTAACAGTACTAAAATTGGAAATGAAATCCCAAATTTTTACAATCTAACAAAATTTTCTGATGCACTGTAGATGCAGAAACATGTATAGTTTTTTTCCCCCGCCAACTTCTCATTTTTCCTGTTATCTTTTTTCATCTAGTCATTTTTCTGGCAAAGTTGGGAGTTTTGAACGATGTCCATTTCTTAAGACTGAGCTACCCCTTTTTTCATGTAGTCATTTTTCTGGAAAACTTATTGGAGTGTTCAACGTAAGTTCTCTGCATATGAGGTGGCAGAACTGTGCATTTTAGATATGTTGAATTGATTAATTTTTGCTTCATTAGTTCCCTTTGTCTTGGAAGTAGCTTATGGTATGAATGCATTTCTATATATAGAGTAGGGATCCAATTACATCTATGTAAGTTACACAAGTTTTTACATATGTGTAAATTTAAATCTAGAAGACCCGAAATTAAGATCTAAATCATTAAATGTGATCAAGATTGCTTAAAATGCGTATTTATAAATCGATTTCCTATGCGCCAGAGTGATGTTAAAAATCAATAATCCAAAATTTTCAAGAAAGGACAATATTGAAAACTCAAGGTATAGGTTTGCAAAAATTATAAATTTTTGCATGTAAGACCTTTTTATGTTTTAAAACACCTTCAACGGTTTATATATTCATTTTGGAACTTTTTTGATTAGATTTTAGCTTGTGTAAGAATTGTGTTACTTAGAAGTGTGTAATTGGAACCTTAGCCTATATATATAGATAGATAATTGACAGTTATTGTTCATGTAAGATATATTTGTGTGAAGATCTGAGGTTATAGTGTGATTTTGGTTTGCATGCTCATATAATTTTAGCTTAGTCAGCAAAGGAGCTTGATGCAGTAACTGAAACTGGTAACCTTTCATTATATAGTTGGATATGCTGCTGATATGGTGTTTTTTTGTAGTCTCTTAAATCACTGTGAGTCTATGCAGATTTTCTTCTTATGTTTAAACTATGTGGTTAACTATTTTGATGGCTCATAAAAGGCTTTCCAACTGTAAATAGTCCGTAATAAGTTATAAACTGCTAGGACTTTAAAGAAAATTGTTCTTTATTCGCATGGGGACATCTTTCTTTCTCTTACCAATGGATTATTATACATTTGCTTTTGTCTTTTCAGGTATTTGATTGCTGGTTTGAAAGCGGGTCAATGCCCTATGCATATATTCATTACCCATTCGAGAATGTTGAACTCTTTGAAAAGAACTTTCCTGGCTATTTTGTAGCGGAGGGTCTTGATCAGACTCGTGGATGGTTTGTTTCTTTCCTCTTTGCTTACTGAAACCTAGCTTTGGTATATTGCCAGTATATCTTTGAGCTTGCCATGTGACTGCAATTCCCCAACTCATCTACGATGAATGACAAAGTCACTACCACACAAAATTAGAATGAGGAAGAGTTTTTTTAAAAAAATAAAAAAGGAAAGCCATCGAATGAGCAACAGCTTTGAAATTTGACCTGAAGTAAAAGCTTGGTTCCTATGTTTGTTTAACTATTTATGAATGTGCTGATTTTTTCAGGTTCTATACTCTCATGGTCCTTTCAACAGCATTATTTGGAAAACCTGCATTTCAAAATCTTATTTGCAATGGTCTTGTATTGGCTGAGGATGGGAAGAAAATGAGCAAGAGGTTGAAAAATTATCCTTCACCTATGGAAGTCATAAGTGATTATGGAGCGGTATGCTGTCAAAATATCTCAGCTCGCTTACCTACTATCTTGTGGCTGTTATTTTCCGCTGTCCCTACTGGTTCACCTCATTAGACAATTTTTGAGATGAAATTCATTGGCATTTTTTTCTTTAATTTAGTTTTATTGTGGTCTAGAATCAATGTGAAAGCTCATATTTGAATTAGAGAATTAACATTTGTGTTCTTCAGGATGCATTGAGATTGTACCTCATCAATTCACCTGTGGTACGCGCAGAGCCCTTGCGTTTTAAAAAGGATGGTGTATATGGTGTTGTGAGTGACACTCTTACCTTTTCTAATGTTACTACTCCATACCAAACTGATGTTCCTATTCAGCCCAGATTCTGACTCGGTTTCTCACCTTGAGAAGCAGAATCTGGGCACTCGACCAATAATTTTAAATCTATTCTTACTGAAGTGTGAAGTGGGAAAGGCTTTTTGATCTTAAGATTGAAAGCTTCAATTTGAAGCTTCCGATTCTGTCTTTGTTGGGAACTATTTAGCCTCTTAGAACCTGTTTGGTCTTGCTTTTTCTTCATCTTTCTGCAGCAGTAGTCTCAGTAGAGCATTTAGCGAAAGATTTTGATGATCTACTGCAGCACAGAAATGAAATCTGATGCTTTAAAGCAGAAGTTGCGATTTGGTGCTTTTGATTCTATTGCAAAAAGAAGTTGTTGACTGTATATTATTTTAGAGCTTCTCTTAGGGGCCGTTTGGTTACATATAGTTGGAACTACACTGCAGTTATAACTACATGTAAATGCAAATTTAGTATTTGGTTTGATGTATTTAACTCCAACTGCTGCAGTAGGAACTGCAGAAGGAGGTCAAACTGCAGTAGTTGGAACTACGCCCAAATTGGCTGCAGTTCCAACTGCAGCATTTGGAGAGAGTCACTTTTAAGTAAAAGGTAAACTTACCTCCCTAATTATTTCTTATACAAAAAATATATATTTTTTTACATTGGAGGTAATCTCACCATCATGTGCATAAAATGATAAAATTTTAAAAATCATTTCTCAACTGCATGCAACCAAATAAATTATTTGTAGTTGCAGCGCTTTCTATTACATCCAACCAAACATGATGCATGTAGTTACAATTGCTGTATTTCCAACCGCATGCATCTCTAACTACACTGCATTTGTAATTATATCTAACCAAGCGGCCCCTTAATAGCACTACTCAGACAAAACTTATTCAAATAATATTTTACTCTTCAGCAAGGCCAAGCAGCTCCTTATTGGAAAAGCTGTTAAGGCTTTTTGAAAGGCTCTACTAAACCAGTGGTCTACAGAAACTCCAGTTGAGGCTAAAGAGGCCCATATCATTCTATATAATTTTCCAAGAGTAAAGGGGAAAATCTCAATCTCTATTTCATAATGCTTTGTCTTTGATCAGGTGAAAGATGTCTTCCTTCCTTGGTACAACGCATATAGGTTTCTCGTTCAAAATGCGAAGAGACTCGAAATTGAGGGTTCTGCACCATTTTCTCCTTTAGATCGTACCAACCTTGAAACATCTTCAAATGTGCTTGATCAATGGATCAACTCTGCTACTGAAAGCCTTGTTAGCTTTGTCTGCCAAGAGATGAATGCATACCGGCTATACACGGTTTGTAGGCCAACACCTTTCGACACCTACGAGTTCTTCCCTGTAGTGTTATTCATGTAGTCTGTGTCATCTCTTTGTAGGTTGTGCCCTATCTTCTAAAGTATATTGACAATCTTACAAATATATATGTGCGCTTTAATCGCAAAAGGCTTAAAGGGCGTACTGGAGAAGATGACTGCAGGATTTCACTTTCAACTCTTTACCATGTAAGCAGATTCCTTTTTAATGAACGCTTCAATTGTTGCCTTTATCGTTTGCATACCTCTATGGCTGGTGATGTTATGAAATTGCCTTGCTATAGGACAATAATGATATAATTCTGAATGTATTTTTCTGCTATCAATCTCATATTTGTAATTCTTTTATCTATGATGATTTTTTTTTTTTTAATTAGACACTGCATCATTACTGGTTTTGCAAAGCTGTAACAGCTTGACTTGGATTATGGGCATTAGCCTTTCTGCTAGTTGCATTTCTGTTGAACATGCCTTTAAAATAATTGCCTCTCGCTTTTCCTATTCCTTTTGAGTTCAAGCATCACTTCATTGACTTGATTGTTCTAGCATACAAAACAATGAAATAGAAATAATACAAAATTAGTTCATCTCATCATGCTTATCTTATTATGTTTAACTTTTGCCAAATAGAAATAATACAAAATTAGTTCATCTCTTTATGTTTATCTCCATTTTGTGGTCTCTGGAGTTCTTTGTGTGATTAACTATATTTTACACCTATACCACGAGAACCTTCCTATATGCTCGCAAAATCACTTTCATATATTTATATGTAGTCCTCAATTGATGAAATTTATACCCTGGACAACCTGATTATTGGCTACAGGTGCTTTTAACCACTTGTGTAGCAATGGCCCCATTTACACCATTCTTTACCGAAGTTCTTTATCAAAATTTGCGGAAAGTGTCGGCCAGATCCCCAGAGAGCATTCATTATTGTAGTTTCCCTCAAACAAGTGGGAAGGTAAATTCTCTTCTTTAATTGTTCATAAAAAAAACCCCAATGTTGGTCAATGTTTTACAGATATAAGAGATATTGACGCCTGACATTTTCAGAGAGATGAGAGAATTGAGCGAAGTGTTGCTAGGATGATGACGGTAATTGATCTTGCGCGCAACATAAGGGAGCGACATAATAAGCCTCTCAAAGCCCCACTTAAGTATGCTAAATCTTTTCTTTTTTCTTTTTTCCCTTAAACTTTGATTGGTTCCATCTAAAAAAAGGCTTCTTTTGATCTGGAAATTAGCTTGTCCAGACTTTTTGTGCTGGATCCTGTCTGAGAAGAGTCTCTTTTAACCTTTTAACAAGTCTGGAAGAGAAAGTAAATTTTCTTCTCTAGTGAATATTTTAAGGAATGTTGGTACTTTCCCAAATTTTCAGTAATACATGGGTGAATAATAGGGAAAACTATCAGGGTGGAATGTACGGTTGTCGCCCAAAGTTTTGGCACTATTCATATGGATGGACGAAGAGGAGTAAAACTATCTATTATTCACATGGATGGATGAAGATGAGTAAAACTATCTCCTAAGGTGGAAAAGCATATTCTAGGGCACGTAGATCAGATCAAATGGCGTCAAGGGAGAACATTTTTTTCAGATGGGGTTTGCTCCATCCCATTTACTCCTAGTTAGAAGCTTCTTTTTTATCTGGAAATTAGTTTCTTCAGAGTTCTTCTACTGCTGGATCCAGTATTATAAGATATTTTTTTTCTTTTTTTTTTAATTTTTTTGGAAAGCTAGAAGAATAGGTCAATTCCCTTTTACTAATAAAATCTCATAAAAAAGGGAATATCTGAGTTTTTGCCAAATTTAGAGTGATGTTCTGATATGCATGACTGAAAAGGAAAATCTGTTTTTCTAGGCGGAAAAGCAGTCAAGGGGTTTTTGAAAGTGCTTTAAACCAAAAGAAAAGTTTCTATGGAATGAACACGTTAGAAGATGAATTACATTGCTATGAATTACATTGCTATCAGATGACTTTTTTCCTGTAACTACAGGGAGATGGTTGTGGTGCATCCGGACAATGGTTTTCTTGAAGACATCGCAGGCAAACTTAGAGAGGTTTGCTTATATTTTATCACATTTATGAATTTCTCATCCTTGTTGTTGCTATTATCAATCTGACGTTATTTTTCTACGAGAGTTATCTCATTGTTAATAATTTTTTTTTCTGCTAAGTATGTTAAAGTTAATATTCTTTGGAATAATGTGTGATTAATGATTTGAATCTATTAATCGTAGTTGAATCCATGTTTTAATCAATTTTTGCATGTCTATAGTATGTTATGGAGGAGATCAACATAAAATCAGTGGTCCCATGCAATGATCTGTTAAAGTACGCTTCTTTACGTGCAGAGCCAGATTTCAGGTACTTCACGAACCTGCTTTTGGATTCCTAAAATGACTTTGTCACAAGGATTTAAGTGTCCATCGGTACGGGCCCTATCCACCGTGACGTATCGTGCCAACAAGATATCAGCACGATAAGAAATTTTCTCAATAAAGTTCAAAAGATTTGATAAAGATACATAATAAGCAATTAGAGGTTTTTGTTGCTAAAGAAAATAAATATTTCATACAATTGTGTCGGCACACATGTATTTTTTGTGACCGGCACGCATCGGCACGGCCCGGCATGCAGCATGCTATACTGTGTTGGTAAGTTTTTGGCACGACCTCATACCACAGCACTTAAATTCTTGCTTTGTCAATGGTCTATTACAAATCTTTCTTCCTACTTGTAGTGTATTAGGTAAAAGATTAGGGAAAGACATGGGAACTGTTGCAAAGACGATCAAGGGTATGTCACAGGATGACATTCTAGCATTTGAAAAATCTGGAGAAGTTACCGTTTCTGGGCATTGCTTGAAGCTGACAGATATTAAGGTCAATATTTATAAATTTCCTTTATTTGTCTGTTTTTGGGTATTGTTGGGAATTTGTCACAATCAAAGTTGGAAGCTGTAATTCTGTGTCTTTCTTCTTCATGAATCACCGAAAGATCTTGCTCTCGCAAGTAGTAAATGTTTGATTTTTACATTAGGATCGATTGCTATCTTGAAAATTTTTACTTGTCTTTTACCATCTTTAACCCTTTGGAGATTAACAACAGGTACATTTGTTAGAATTCATGTACAGATTAATGAAATGTATTGTTGAGATGATTTTTTTCCGATCATAGGGGATGAAATTTAACCTTCTTCTAAATTTCTGATTTAGCATTGGAATGGGTTCTTTTGAGCGTTTGTTTGTGTTTATGGTACTGCTTTGTGTTCGTAATATAATTTATTTTTAAGACGCCTCTCTTAAGTCGAGGTTGTTGGAAATTCAGACTTAATTGAGATTCTGAGAAATTTGATTTTTTCACCTTCATTGTTAGCATAATTTCCTGCCAGTAATGCATGATCTGCCAAGCCGGAACTCTCTTGGTGCTTAAAACATAATGGAGATGCTAACTTCTTGTTCGTCTTATTGATATTCCGGTATATGTGGTGATTATGGTTTCTGATTGTTGATTGATGTCTTGTCTTGGTCATTCACTTTAAGACCTATGTAGAACTATACTTAGGTGTGGACATGTAAAACAGTTTATATTAAATCATTCGAAAGCATTGTTTTGTTGACAAGTATACTCTAGAATACTTTTGTAGCAGCATCATAACCCTGTTTTATGTTATTGTCAATTTGTAAGAAGTGTATGTATTCTTTTAGGTAGTACGGGAGTTCAAACGTCCTGCCAATGTCAAGGAGAAAGAAATTGATGCCGCAGGAGATGGTATAGGATCTTACTTCTAATAACCATATGCTGGGGCAGTGATTTCTAACCACACATTCTTTCCAGGTGATGTTCTGGTAATACTAGATTTGCGAGCTGATGAATCCTTGTTCGAAGCGGGAGTTGCTCGTGAGGTAAATTGTGAAATTTCTTGGCTTTTGCTTGCATAGCAATATAACTGAGATGCATATCAACTAGATGTTGGCCAAGCACATTAACAACTTTGGCTGTGAAATAGATGTCAGAAGAACTAATTGACCCATAGGATGGTGTTGATTCTGTTTTTTTTTCAGACTATGCATTTGATCCCTGATAAGACAACAGATCTCATCTTAAAACAGATGATCTGTGGAAACTCACTATTAGTAAGAGCACACACCTTGTGCTTGGATTCACCTGCTTTATAATATGGTAAACATAATTATGTCCGACTCTAGTATTTTGATGATAGAAGTTAGTTTTAAAGTGCTCTTTGAATTCTGAACAATCATAGTTTAGCAAAAATGGCGGAAACTTGGCATGTAATATTAATGAACAGCATCTAGACTCTCACTATGTTACCTTGTAATATTGATTGAACTTAAAAGATTCATTGTTAATGGTGGACCATTGAGAATTACAAGTTATGCATCTGCGGTGTTGATCATGATATTTCGGGTGCTCTGAAAAGGACAAGTGTTTTTTTAGTATCTTTTGAATGAAAGCAGATTTGGAGTTTGGCAAGACGATGGCCCTTGATGATGGTCAGCAGTACGAGTTTTTGAGTTTGCTATATTCTTCCTTATATGTTAGTTCACTAGCGCCGTTACTACTGTCAAAAAACAAGATTTCTATTTTTATGTGAATATTATGTATATCACAGTACTTTTTAGCTTTTAAGCATCTTTTCAAAATGCTTTACATGGTATAGCTCTTCACAATTGGATAAGCATGAATGGATTTGTGATGTTTACTCAAGGCCAGCTGTTCATGGCTAGATTAGTCTACTCTCATATATTTGGTAGCTCGGCATTCTGATAACACTATATCAGCCTCACACGGCAAATGCCATCATCTCTTTTTATAGTAATAATAGATCTGCAAACTTCGTGTTCCAGGTTGTCAATAGAATCCAGAAGTTACGCAAGAAAGCTGGACTGGAACCCACCGATCTTGTAGAGGTTTATTACAAATCTCTGGATAGTGACCAAGCAGTTTTAGAAAACATTTTGCGTTCCCAAGTATGTACTAATAATTTGGCATATTTTCCTTTTATGATATTCATGTCTTAACTTTCATTTTAGTTACAAAAGTTGCCTTGCTACTGATACTTGCTGTGCAGGATCAATACATCAGGGAAGCTCTAGGTTCTCCACTGCTCCAACAAACATTGGCACCACCCGATGCTGTGAGTGGAATTAGCTCTCCTTATAAAATAAGCCCCTCCATTATTTTTTTGGTTTAACTGAAATTGTATGATCTCCTGTATGGAGGTGCTGCGACTGGAATTTGATAGTCCCGCTGCAATATTAATGCTAGTTGATGGAATCTATGCAAAGCTGACAACTAAGATGCACTAGTTTTCTAGATTGTCAATACAAATTCTGTTGATTCCTCAAACTCCTTTGCTTATTATGCCTTTTTCTGTGAAGCCTTCTGAGTTGACTTTTAGGAACACTTTGCTTCTGACATAAATTTAGTGATGTCAACATTTTTATGACGTGGCTATGCGATTCCAGATATCCTGCAATAATTGAAAACTTCATAATGGCTGACTTGGAGGTCCATCCAATCTTCTCTGCATATTCCCTATCTTTCCATTGTCATCACATTATGGATCCTACTGGAATTCCGAATATTCTGGCTGATTTCCCGTAATTTGGCATCCGATTTCCTGATAGTTTGGCACCTAATAAATGGCAACATGGCACAGCCTGTCATGCGTTTTTGTTACGTTCCCCTCATCTGTACTTTTTGAAGGATTTGACATTTTTCTTCCTTGTTACATTATTACTTGCAGGTTGTCTTCTGTCAGGAGGAGTTCCGCGGAGTGTGTGGCATGTCATTTGCCATCTCTATAGCAAAGCCTACTGTGGTGTTGAGTGATGCTCTTGCTCCCCTATTTTCAGGTTAGTTTTTTTAACTAACATTTTGTAGGACCAGATGTATTCATTTTTCAGGATTTACTTCGACATTTGGGAGGAGTCCAGATCTTTTATTATTGATTCTACAGCGTCAGATTTTCCATTGCTTTGCTCTAGTGTGATAATAGTTTTCCTCAGTTTATTAGTATAAATGGTACTATAGTGAAGCGTCCGGCTATGGTTCTTGTTAAATATAAAAATTTATAAACCACCGTTATCTAACAGCTTAAGTTTTTAGAGTATAATGGTTGTTTTACATGGTATCAAAGCAGGATGTGCTAAGTTCGAATTACGTTAGGCTCCTAGCGTTATTAATTTCCTCTCATTTAATTCATCTCCATGTCATGGGCCTTGCAAAAAGTCTCGATCCCTGACGTGAGGGGGAGTATTAAATATAAAAATATATAAAACACAGTTCTCTAACAGTTTAAGCTTTTAGAGTACAACAGTTGTTTCGCAGTTCTTTTAAAGCACTAAGCACTTGGTGCTTGTAAGTTTCTCACCGTTAGATCTACCCCTTGAACCATTCAACCAACCACCCACTCAACCCTAGAGGATGACTATCATTCTGACCGCACATCCCTTCATTCAAGGGCCGAAAATCTAATAACACCAATGACTTGGTGCTATTAAAAGCATAGGAGCTCAATTCCTATAGTGAATGGTTATTTATTATTTTAGGGGCCACTCACGACATCAATTTAGAGGCTTTTGGAGGGTTTAGTCTGATACAAACACTTGCCTACGCATCACTCAATCAGTCAGTCTTCATTTGTCTTTGTTACAGCGTTGTATGAGACATGCTAGCGCCTCACCGAAATTATACAAGCTTCATTTCCTTTTCATTCTGATGCGTTTTATTTGCAATGTCAGAAAATACGAAGCATGTTGAGGCATTTCAGATATATCTCTCTTCGAGGGACCTTTCCAACTTGAAGTCGGAGTTTCTAGTTGGCAATGGCAAGGTTAGAAGTAGGATGATGATTCTTTAGTTTTTGCCGCATTGGCTGTGAAGTATTATGTTATCATGTTTTCTGATTTCTGATTTTTGTCTGGTTGCAGGTTAAATTAGACTGCTTTGAGGATTATCCCGTAGTCGAATTGGAGCTGGGAAAGCACGTGTTTCTGAGCGTCGGGGACTACTACCTGGCCTCATCACATCGAGTCTGACTCGAGGCAACGGCTATTCGAAATGTGATTTATAATCTGAGGAAGGAAAAGTAGGCACTATCAAGAGCAGCAGTGTGGAATCATTCTTTCTTGAATTCACTTGCTTTACAAAGAGATAGTTGAGGCTTTTGTTTTCGACTGTCTCCGCAATTGCTACTGCTTCTAGCTGACAGTTTTGATTGTATCTCCATTTTTGGTTCTGTTTGTATCGTAAGTTTTAGAACAGAAACTTTCATGCGCCATTACACTGTTCTTTGATGTTTTGCCTGATTTCCTATTGCCCGATCGATCATAAGGTACTATTATTATTATTATGTTGGTTCTTGTGACTTAAAAATTTTTATTTATAAAATTAAGTCTAAATTGTAGGAAATCAATAATAATGGCCACTTTAATTTATTTAGATAATATTTTGATTCAAATGGATTTTTTGTAGGATCGAAATATGGGTCATGTCAGGATTAATCAAGATTATGGGATTCTAAAAGTACTATTTACCGTTTTTCACGTAACTGAATATTTAGAAAGCAGTATTTCATTCACCTTTATGTGCATAGTTTTATAAGTAATATTTTTGCAAAATAATTTTTATTATTTTAATATTTTTAAAAACTTTGTTAATAAAAAAAAATCTCCTATGTGGGTTTGGTGTGCAAAATAATATCATTAAAACTTTGTCCTCTGTTTTGAACATTAATTAAATTTCAGTTAGGAATAAATTGAAGATTATTAATTCCCCATCAGATTATGTTTGCTGAAAAGAATAACCTTATTATTATTATTATTATTATTTCAAATCTATTGGACTTGATAAAAAGAATTGTTAGCAGTACAATTTTGAGCTGCTGTGCGAACGAAACCTTATTAAAGGGTACTCTGGTATTAATTGCAGTTGTTTACAGTGTTTTTTTAGATTTAAAAGGGAATTTAGATTATTTATTTATATGATATCCTTAAAAAATTTCTTTCCAAAATGTTCCTACTGCAGGGAAGAAAATTTTTAATCATTTTATTAGTTACCTTATATGTCTTAATTCAAAATTCAAATATTTCTGCTTCCTATTTACACAACTTGGGAGATCTAATACCACATAATATATTTAATTCAACTAATTTTTTAGATTAATTTAAGTCTTAAGTTATTTATTTAAAACTAAATTTAAAATTGAATTTAAAAATACAAAATTGCTTTTGTGTTATATATTCAATTTTAACTTTAAATCTTGAATCTTAATTTGTCAACTAATAATTGAATTTATACATGTAATTTACATATTGCCAACTAAAATTTCGAAACCAATTTTTAAAAGAGTCTGACATTTTGGTGAAATTTAACGATGGAATTCAATCACCATTTCAAATTTGTACATGTCATGGCACCAAAAAAACAAAAAAAAAAAATTGTAACCTGATTTGATTCAAATTTTTACTGTGAAAAGGTAATAAAAAATGAACACTTGATGTAAAGGTTGAGATCATTGGGACAAGGGTGGTGTTTTAGTTTTAATTTTGATTTCTATCTGGGATTTTAAATTTCCATTTTTCAACTTAAATTTGAATCATAAATTTAATTTTACATTGCAAACTTTAAATTTAAATTTAAACTTTTAAGTTTAAGCTACACAATATGTATCTGAATACAAGCATTAAGTTCTTAAGTTTATATTTAAACTTAAATTTAAGTTTTTAATTTGAACTTTGTATTTGAATACTGAATCAATTGTTTGTTTCATATTTGAATTAATTCTGATTCAATTTGAATTTAATTTCAAATTATGAATTCAAGTTGTTTATTCAAACCCTAAACCTGAATTAAACCCTAACCCTAAACCCTAAAAACTCTAAACCCTAAATCCTAAACCCTAAATAAAGTAATGAACTTAATTTTTTTTTTTTTTTCTGTCCACAGTTTGGTTTATGAAACACAAATTGGTGCAATATTTATTATATTCGTATTTTGAAATAGACCATCAATTTTATTTTTTTTTTAATATTCTTCAACTTCTAATTTTTGTAATTTTAGCTTCAACTAAACCAAACTGAAATAGACCATCCAAATAAAATTACTTATTTTTTTTTCTCATATAATTTGGTTCACAAATTGATGCAATATTTATCGTATTTTTATTTTTAAATAGACCATCAACTTTTAATTTTTTTTTTTTGTTAATATTCTTCAACTTCTAATATTTGTAATTTTAGTGTTTTATAGTTAATTAGACTTAAAGTTTAAGAAAATTTCATAATTTAATTAGTTAGCTATTAACAGTAAATGGGCTGGAACTACATTCTTATTCAAAGAAGTGAACAAAAAAGGCCAAAGGAATAGCTTAAAGAGTCGACATTTTTTTTTTAAACGTTTATATATGAAAACAAAACAAATAAATAACTAAGACCAAAAAATAATTTCAAATTTTAAACATTTACATGTAGAAACAAAAACAATAAATAAATTTTACACTCAAGGTAAAAAAAAATTAGAGGCTACAATTATGAAAATAAACAAATATGGTAATAAGTTTCTCTCTCAACAATAAAAATTTTCTTTGCAATAATATTCTTATGGAGATTACGTGCTCAACTGGTTTCTCGTTAAAATGAACATTATGTTTTTTATGGTAACGGATGAAATTATGTAACAGTTTCAACATGCAGCCGTACACTATATAAGATCGATTAATAAGAACAATCTTATTATAAAAGCTAGGCAAAATATTATGGAAAATGTATGGCATTACTCAAGAGGTTTTTTTGCATATAGCCCCCTGGCAAATTTTTATTTTAAAAATAGTCTTCTTAAAATTTAGTTTGCAAAAATGGTCCACGTCAGCGCCTGCCACGCAGGCGCCACGTCAGCGCCACGCGGGTGGGGCCAGGGCTAATGTGTTAAGTTAAACACGGTGAACCATTCACCGTATCTAAACACGGTAAATGGTTCACCGTGTTTACTACGTACATTGTATATGTTGAAAAGAGGAATAGAGAGTAGGGATGTCAATAAGTATGGATATCCGAAATATTATCCGAACTCAAACCCGAATAAATTATATATATATATATATATATATATATATATATATATATATATATATATATATATATATATATATGTGTGTGTTCTCGAATTTCTTCGATTTCTTATTTAACATGCATGTAAAATAGTTGCAGCTGTACATAACATTAATTTTCTCTTAATCTTAATCTCCATCTCCATCGAGGCAAGTAGTACGGCTATTGCGACCAAGTCCATAGGCCAGGTCCATACAATAACAATTGTATCCTCCACCCTAAAGAAAAAGAACAAGCTATATACTAATTAAGAAAAGGAAATAGATGAACAAAAAAAAAAGAGAAAAAGAATAGAAAAGTGATTATGTAAGTAGATGGATAACTTGTTGCGGCTCCTCNGTTGTACCGGTACAGACACCGGCTTGTACCGGTACAGAGCCGCTGAACCCCTCAACCCGAGCCTCGGGTTGAGATTTTCGTGGGGCTTGTACCGGTACAAGGGCCCGTGTACCGGTAAAAGCAGACAGATTTTGAGCAGTTTGAACTGTAGGGGTGTTTTTGCTTTTGTAGCAACTCTATATTGCTACCTCAAGCCCCTTGGTGTTTCCTGGGCTTGCCAGCAGTGGAGAAGAAGGTGAGGGAGCTCTCCCCTTCCCCTCTTTCTTTTTCTTTCTTTTGGTTGAGATTTTTGAGGTTTAATTCCCTCATTTCCTCTCTTTTTGCTTGTTGGAGGCTTTTCCACCATAGGAGAAGCTTGGGAGCTTGGAGTTGAGCTTGTTTGAGGAGAGATCTTCAACCCTAGTAGATTTTGAACCTTGTTTGAGGCTTCATGAGAGGTTAGTAACATGATTCTCTCATTAGATTCATGTTTTGCATAATTTTGGTTTTGAAACCCTAGAATTGAGGATTTAGGGTTTGATTTGGGGATTTTTGATTTAGGGCTTTTGGAGCTAGATTCTTTGGTTTAGAACTTGCCTTGGGCTTGGATTGGAAGGATTCTAGCTTTCCTTTGGAGCTTTAGAAGAGATTTTTCTCTTGAGGTGAGTTTTGACCCTTTTTCCTAAATGGTTGATGATTGAGCTATTGGCTCTTCGTTTCGTTTGGGTGACCCTACTTTTGATGTTTCTAGGGTACTAGGAAGCTAGTGGATACCTCCGTTCGGCAAAACGAAGGTTTCGATTTTGGTGGGTTTGGCCTCACCAAAATGAGATAAACTTCTCATATAACGGTTTTTATTTATCGTAAAGTGGAAATGCATGCATATTCTTACTAGATGGAATATTTGAGAATTTTAGAATGCTTAAAATGCACACGTTGTATATAATGTATATTTGGCCCCTATATAGTAGAGAGTTTTCATGTTGGGCTAGGGGCCTATGATTAGCATTCTTACATTTGATTGAGATCATGTTGCATATGGTGCATATGGCATATAGATTACACTCTTGGACTTAGAATGCATGCTTGACATGGTTGGACATATCGTCATTAAGTGAGATAGGTTAGAGTGTATACAAACAGTAAGCTAATGTCATAAAGCGGTATTAGGCTTGGACTAGGTATGGACTTGGTAAGCTAATGTCATAAAGCAGCATTAGACTTGATGGTTATGTGAATTGCTTGTGCATATTTTTATTATGAGATTTATGCTAAGTTAATATTTGCATTGGATAGAATGTGCATGTTGCAATATGAGAACACGCTAGAGAGCATGTGTATTAATCTATTATTGATAGAACAAGCTAATGTCATAAAGAGACATAGAATGTGAAATGTGATTAGAATATAGCAATGTTAAGTGTCATAAAGAGACACTAAACATAGTAAATGTTGGAACTTCACATTGGGATTTGGACTCAGTAAAGCTAAGGTCATTGTCATCGAAATTATTGAACGGTTAAACCTTCACTTTGAGACTAGTACTAGGCCCTTGGGTTGCAAGTGACTGTTACCATGTTAGAGACATGATGATTGGGTACTTGAGATGATGATCATGCTTGCTTGCCATTTGTGCTCTTTCGCACATGCTTGTACGGGTCGCTCCCTACAAGCCGGCACTCCGGAGTTAGCCTACGCGACCTATATTCGCTCGTGCGTATCGAGTAGCCTACGGAGCCTGGAGGGTCAGACTCATTCCTAGGGTGGGAATGCTGGAGCTACCACTGGCACTTAGGCGGCACAAGCTAGACCTCACCTATGTAGGTCCTAAATGAAATTGAAACGGAATATTAAACAACAAGTTGATAATCACTACTAGACAGGTTATAGTAGTTGGATTTCTTGACATGCTATGGCACAGGGTTGAACATTGAGATATATAGTACACTTGACGGTATCGCTTATTGCATTGTAGTATACTTGGTTGCCATGATAGTACATACTAGATATGTAGTTGGCTTTGGACATTTATCATACTTCATAGTATTATTTGTTGCATCATAGCATACTTGTTTAAGTAGTGGCATACTGGATCATGTAGAGTAGATGTACTCCATGTTGACATTCTGCATACTTGTGGCATAGTAGTGTAGCATTTTATCATTATGCTTTATTTACCGCGGTTAATTTCTATTAACCCTATCTGCTCTCTTTTGGGCCTAGTGGTGCAGTTGGTGCAGGTTAGTAATTGCCCACTGGGAACTATAAATTATAGTTCTCATACCGTCTGTTTTATGTTTTCTTTCAGAGCTTTCCACATCGGGAGAGGCTCGGGATCGCGAAAAAGGTTTCGCCTCGAGCAAGCTATCGAGGGATTTGGCGATAGGTGGTGTAACGTATTGAAATATAGATAGAAAATGACGAACTTTAGGCAAACTGACTAAAGTGCGCGAATGGATTAATTGGGCGAGTTCCAATTAACCTACCAACACTGTTGGGAGGGTTAAAAATGAGTTCTAGAAGTATTAGAAGGGTTTTGGCATCGATCGGCGCAAAATAGAATCGAAACGGATTCAAAATCAGGTCTGGAGCAATGTGTACCGGTACAGCAAGCGACCTGTCACCGGTTACACATGCTGAAACCGGTGACACGAAAAAGTGTACCGGTACACTTTGGGCCCGACAGCAAAACGAGGTCTGCTGCAAAATATAAAGATTGGGAGGGTTTTTTGGCAAATGTTACAACATGTTAATAGCCCAATACCCCTTCCCCTCACAGCCAACACCCATTTCACCCTCTCTCTCATTTTCCTCTCTTTCTCTCTCTAGAAAGCAAGCCCTAGAGCTTGGAGAAGGTGGAGAAGAGCTTGGAGAAGTGGATTTTGGTGGCTTTGGTGGTCCTAGAAGCTCTCCAACAAGTAGGCTTTGGTGGAGCTTGGGCAAAGGTGAGTCCTTATGCAAAAATGAGTTTAGGGTTTGGGTTTAGACCTTAGATTTTTGGGTTTTGATCTCTCTACAAGTGAGGAAATCCTCTAAGGACCATGACTCCATGAAAAACATGGATTTCTTAGACCCCTCTCATGGTGGATCACTAGGGCTCAAAGTAGATGCCCTAGGGATGGTTCTAAAAGCTTAGAAACCTTATTAGAGAGCTTCCCATGTGAATCTAAGCTATCTTTTGCTTAGGAATGAGATCAATCTCGGAGAAATGCAAAAATAACATGTTAGGGCATCCCAAAGAGGGGTTTTGCCCAAGTTGGGTTTTGATCTATTTTGATCATGTAGAAACCTAATTGAGGGTATTTTAAACGCGTTGGAACGCTCGGTTCGACAATCCGACGAGTGTACGCAAAGTTATTAACAAAAACGTCATTTTCCGTACAGATAGCCGCAGCACGCGGACTAGGGCTTCAAAAATTCCAAGAAATTCACCGTAGCATCCTTGTGACCATCTAAGGTGGGTGGTGCATTCCAAGGACATCGGAAATCCCTTTATGTCTAAAGCGTCATATTTGAGCATATGTATTTATATTGAGCATGTTGCATAGTAGGGTTAATTGTAAATTTTCTTTGCATGATATGAGTTCTAATGCTTGAGAAATAGTAGTAAATGAATGAGAATTGGTAACCCTATATATGCATGACAAGGGACAAGAACCTAGAAGGGTTAGTAAACAAATGTGACATGTTGACATAGATTTAGCAAGTGACATTGATGAGTCTAGAGGACTTAGAAAACAAGTGTGGCATCATTGACAAAGAATAAGAACAAGTAGTGACATTATGACATAAACACCTTAGAATTAAGGGTCATATGTACATGGTTCTCCTTGAAGTCAAGGAATGGATTGAACTTAAAATCCTTAAAGTTAAGGATTGATCGTACTCACCTAATAGTCCTTGCTCGAGGGCGGTAGCTCCCTCTCGGGCGATGTGCTCCGGAGTTGTCATCACTGGGTCGTAGCGGTTATCTCCCCAGAGGGCGGTCCCGTCGGGTTGTAGCGGTTATCTCCCCGACAATAGGGATTTGGGTTGGTGAGTTTGTGAGGGCAAAATCTACGGGCTAGCCATGAGATTGGGTAATGAAAAGTTAATCTTGCATTCATCATGAGCATTCTATCGAGCATAATTTTATTTATTGTTCAGGCATATTAGCTGCATTTGTTAGTTGGTTATTATCTATTCTTTCTTCTATTATGCCTGATTAGACCTAGTGGGATAGTCGGCGTGGTTGGTTGCCGAACCCACTGGGAACTTTGTTGTAGTTCTCACCCCACTATTTCCACACAGCCGGGACCGAGCGAGCCGGCAGATGATCGCGGTAAGGGCATCGCGCCCGATGCCCTAGGTAGAGACCGTCCGAGATGGATTTCATTTTGTAGTTGCACAACCTTTACTATCATCTTTTGTATTTGATGATTTTAGTATTATGAACTTGCTTTAATGAATGATGTAAAGAATATTTACTTTAAATGTCAAAAGTTATATTTTGGGAGAAATGAGATGTAAAAAGAAATGATACAAGAATGTGACAGAACTTGATTATAGTTGGATACATGTATGTGATTTAAATTTAGTCATATTACTTGTATACTGAATGGTTAATTCTTTCACCTTGGCTATTGCTTGCCCTCGTGCAAGCCATTGTGTATGCTTCCGCTTATGCAAATTTGTACTCTATTGATACTAGTATTGAGCCTTGGGCGGACAGGGGAAGCTCTGTCCGTTCGGCGTCTGTTTGACGCTCTCGAACCGGCCAAAAAGGATCGTGCTCGGGGCGTGACAGGTGGTCTACCTCTCTTTTGTTTTCTTTTGGAGAGGTTGTGAGAGTTTTTGTACTTTATTATAGAGACCACCCTACTGTTGTATCTTGAGGTTATGATATATTAGTTCTTTTACATTCTAGTGGTTTTGTCTCTTTTCTTTCCTTTATATTTCCGCTTGTTGATGGAACTTAGCTGTATACTTGCTCTGATATCGTAGTTATTGTTTATTCTTATCGTCATATCTCTTTGTTGTAGACGCCTTATATGTGCAGGCATATGGCGGGTCTGGGCACGTACCGGGCAGGGCCTATGCCGGGTCCCGGGGCGTTACATATACATAATTTATTTTTATTTATTTATACAATATATAAAATATTTAACCGTTCCTTAGATCTTCATCCAGCGGTTAAATATTTTATATATTGTATAAATAAATAAAAATAAATTATGTATATATATATATATATATATATATATATATATATATATATATATATATAATTTATTCGGATTTGTATTCGGATAATATTTCGGATATCCATACCTATTGACATCCCTATTCTATATTCCTCTTTCTTCAATATACAAAATATACATACTAAACACGGTGAACCATTCACCGTGTCTAAACAAGGTGAATGGTTCACCGTATTTAACTTAACACATTGGCCTTGGTCCCGCCCGCGTGGCGCTAACGTGGCGCCTGCGTGGCAAGCCCAGGGCCATTTTTGCAAATTAAATTTTGACATGGCTATTTTTAAAATAAAAATTTGTCATGAGACTAAATGCAAAAAAAGCCCTTACTCAAGAGTTTAGACTATAGTTCTTTAACACAATATTTGATGCACATGTAAAATAAATAGCTTTTTGTTCTGAGAGAAAAGTAGTGAGCTATCTATTTTGTTTATTTTTTAAAAAATAAACTCAACCTAAAATATGAAGCAATTAAGTTTGGAATTTGAGATCTCGCGTATCAGTTATCAATCTCTTATAGTCAACTGCACTGCGTATTGTTAGTTAAAATAAACTAGTGTAACAACCCGCACAATGCGGCGGATATAAATTATAGTAAAAATTTACAATTCTTACTTCTTCTCAAGAAAGTAGCGATCGGTAGGAGTGGTCATCCTTGGTTTTCAACTCCTCGTATCAACATCAAAGTAATAAAAATTTAGAAAAAATCAAATATGGAAACATGAGCATTTGTAATTAAGTTTGCTCATGAGCAAAAAGTACAATAACGAAAAATTAGACACTCACATTTCATCGGTTGTAAAAAAAAGATCGACGACTCTCCCATCTGTCGTGGTCGAGACTTTCACTCTACGAATCAGGAGTTCGATTCACAGAGAACTTGAATAACATCTGCAACATACCACACAAACTCATGATATCTTGTCAAATTCCAACATGGATTTTAATCTAAATTACCATCCAAATAAGAAAGAACTAAATTACCATGCAACAATCCTTTCTGATCCACGAAGAATAGCTTCAAAAGGTAGATCGGTGAAGTCCCCGGTTGATTCAAGTCTACGTAGAACGGGATCGATCTCGTCGGGCACGACGATAATAGCCGATTCTTCAAGCTAGTATACTGGATGGTCACGGACGTTGAGCATGAAAGAATCCGATACACCAAGTAGCCCTATTGCTTATTCATTGAAACATCTGCAACAAAAACAAAAGTAAAAAAAGTCACATAATAACATAAAACCAAACTAAACAATCCAAGCGCCAAAAGCCTAGGCATGACTCTCAAAACAAAGCTTTTCAAGGCTACAATTTATAGAGGAGAAAGAGATAGCCCCAAAAAATTGAAGAATTAAACGAAAAATATGTCGCAAAAACCATCCCATTCTGAAAACCTTAGTCGAAAAATAGATAGAGACTTGAAACCCTAGTTTGGGACCCTACCAAAAATCGAATGTGCGACTCACCTAGCGCCAAGATCTCTTCTTGGAAAGCAGCCGTAGGGCGCCCCAGTCATGCTCCATACCTTCTTCGTGAAGTCCCTCACCTCTTCGCCATGGCCATGGTTGCGGCTTCCGCTGCCATGATGATCGCATTCGCAATCGCCGCTGCGCTCCTTGCACTCTTCTATGAAAATTTAAGCCCACCAGTATCTTGGGGCTCAAATTGATCGATTTGTATGAGTGATCAAGCCTCGAGAGCATGGCGGAGAGGACATGTGAATGGGACAAAAAGAGATAGAGGGGGGAGATAGGCGGACGGGCAAAGAGCAAGCTCCGATTATTTTTTTTTTATTTTTTTTTTTAGGAGATGGCCGCCATGATGATTGCATCTGCAATCACCGCTGCGCTCCTTGCACTCTTCTATGAAAATTTAGAGGAAAACAAAGCTCACCAGTATCTTGGGGCTCAAATTGATCGATTTCTATGAGTGATCAAGCCTCGAGAGCATGGCGGAGAGGACATGTGAATGGGACAAAAAGAGATAGAGGGGGGAGATAGGCGGACGGGCAAAGAGCAAGCTCCGATTATTTTTTTTTTTTTTTTTTTATAGAGAGAGGGGGGGTGGGTGGGGGGGGGGGGGGGGGACGGAGAGATAAATGGACTTGGTTTGGGAGGGGGGTAGATAAAAGGACGTCGGATAGAGGAGGATGGGAGAAATGAGGGACATAGGTGGGGAGATGAGGACATTGGTGGGATAGAGGAGAAGATGAGGGGATGTCGGGTTTCGGGGTGGGGGAGAAGATAAATGAACGTCGAATAGAAGAAGGGTGAGGGAGATGAGGGGACGTCGGATAGGAAGAGGGTTGGGAGCATGAGAGGACATTGGGTGGGATGGGAAGGGAGGATAAGAGGGCGTCGGGTGGGGAAAGAGAGAGAGAAGAGAGAAAAAGAATAGATGGTGCCATTCTAACAAAGAAAAAAATTTTAAAAAAAATTTCAAAAAAAGAAAATAATACCACGTCAGCAATCAACATTGGGGATTATATAAAGTAATAGAGGGTTGGGGAGATGAGAGGACATTGGGTGGGATGGGAAGGGAGGATAAGAGGGCGTCGGGTGGGAAGGAGAGAGAGAAGAGAGAAAAAGAATAGATGGTGCCATTCTAAAAAAGAAAAATTTATTCAAAAAAAAAAAAACCACGTCAACAATCAACATTGGGGACTATATAAAGTAATAGATAATAGATAGGTGATGTAATAGGTCCTACCAATTGTGAATTGCACACATATTTGGATCAGATTTGTCGATCTAACTATTCTTATCGGATCTATAGATCCAACTATTCTACATGCAATTAGAATATTACGCACATAATATTTCTTTAGCAAAATTTGTGATTTTAAGGTTCTGTTTGGATGCATAAATATCTTATTCGGTATGTATTTTTGATTTATTTGAAAAGTTTGTATATTTGGTAAATAAAGAATATGCATGATAAGTATCTAAAACTGGATAACATATAAGAAGACCTTTAAGTCATTTTTTCGAATAAAATAAATTACCTCGTAAATCAAATATATTTTTCAATCAAATTATAGATACCAATAATTTTAAGGAGCAAAAATTAAAATCTTTTCTTACACTTATACTAGAAAATTTTTACTGAATAAAATATCCTTTGATAGCTTATTTTCACTTCTAAACACAAATTTAAATCATACTATAGTTAAGGACTCGCGTGATACCACAAATATAAAGTATTTTAATAATAAATTTTAATTAATATCTTATATTTTTATATAATTTTATTACCCTAATTATTAGTTAAATAAAATTTTTTAAAAAATTAATAATTAGATTAATGTAAATACAAATAATTTAAATCGATATATGTGCGATATAAATTTGTACAAGAATTTATAAATAAATAGATTATTTTGTAAAGACATACGTGAAAGAGATTAGAGAAAATAAATATTAAAATAATTTAAATAAATTAATAAAATAGAATAATAGCAAAGAAATTGTTCTGGGTGTATAAATTTAAACTCTGTAACTTTTTAGATACAGGCTTTTTATATAGTGTAGATGGAATCTATCAAATTAAATTTTAATTTTATAATGTTAATTTTTTAAAAGTAGATTTGGTGCATGTGATGCACCAATAAACCGGTTACCGACAAAAATTTCTCATAGTTAAAAAGAAAAAGATAGAATGATGGAGTTGAATTTGTTTCGTGCAACAGGTGTGTAAATAAATTTTATATACTATATTTTTAAAATCTCACTATAGATATTTAAATTTTAAAATTTTTTACACATAAATTTTTTCTAGGTCATTTTGCATAAAGAATCCACTGGTTTAATTTTGTAAAAATGGGCCACTATTTTGAATCTTCTAGATTTGATTCGAATTTTTAATAAACTGATCAAAATACCCTTTTTTCGCTCGTCCGTTTTTCTCCTCCCACTCCAGTTCGTCTTCGTCGTCATCTTTTCTTCTTTCCTTCTCCTCCTACTTCCTCTCCCTCCTTCTTTTCCTCCACTGGCTCTATATTGACGTCACGCCATCTCCTTTTTTTTCGCTTATTTGTTTTTCTCCTTCCACTCCAATTCATCTCCCTCCTCATCGCTTCTTTCTCCTATTTTTCTCTCGTTTCTCTCTTTTCCCCTCCTCCACCGACCCTATATTGATGTCACACGCCGCTCTCTTACCTCGCCCACATCTCTGTCGACGTCGGCTCGAATATGGTATAGATCATGGAGGTAAGATTGGGGTAGAGCGCATGGCCACGGATGGCGATGGCGACAAGAATACCAAAGGATTTAAGGACAATGAGAGAGCGCATCGGGCAAGGGCTGTGGCTACGGTAGAGAGCGAGGGCGGTGGTTGTGGCAAAGAGCGGAAGGGGCGCGATAGCAAAAAATGATGTAGAGGGTGGAAGGAAAATAAAAGAAGAAAGAATAAAGAGAAAAAATAAAAAAAATTTCCCGAGAAGACCATTATGTGTTGTTGGAACTATAAGAAAGGTCAAAAACTATAGAACAAATAAGAAGAAGATGAAGTTGCATTGTTTAAGAAGAAAATTGTAGTGTTTAAGGTGAAAGTTATACTGTTTGGGCGAAAATTATATTATTTGGATGAAAGTTGCACCATTTAAACGAAAATTACACCATTTGAGAAGAAAATTACACTGTTTGAGATAAAAGTTATATTATTTGAGTAAAAGTTATATTATTTAAGACGAAAGCTACACTCTTTGAGAAAAATTATAGCACTCTCTTTTCAAACAGTACAACTTTCGCTTGAATATTACATTTTGCCCTCAGAGAGTGCAATTTTCGTCCAAACAGTGCAACTTTGCTTAAAAAGTGCAACTTTCTTGTCCAACAGTGTAATTTTTATTTTAAAATTTTAAATAGTGCACCTTTCATTCAAAAACTATAATTTTATTTTCAAACAGTGCAATTTTCACTCAAACAATACAACTTTCGCTCAAAGAATGCAATTTTCATCTTAAATAGTATGATTTTGGCCTCAAAGAGTGTAATTTTTATTTTAAATAATGCAACTTTTGTCTCAAATAGTGCAACCTAATGTTCTTTTTTGTTCTCTGATTTTTTTGCCTTTCTTATAACAGCGAGGACAAAAAAAAATTTATTCTTTTATTTTTTATTCTTTTTTTTCTTCTTTTTTTTTCTTCCACAATCTACATCTTTTTTGGTATCGCGCCCCTTCCCTCGGCCCAATGCATTCTCCCGTCATCCTTAAATTCTTCGGTAACTCGTTGCCGTTGCTCTTCGCAGCCATGTGCTCTGCCACAAGCTTATCTTCGCGATCTATACAATATTTGAGCTAGCGTTGACAGAGGTGTGGACGAGGTAAAAGAGCGGAGAGGTGGAGGAGGAGAAGAAAGAAGAAAGAGCGGAAAGAAAAGAAGAGGAAGAAACGACAAGGAGACAGATTAACCGGAGCTAAAGGAGAAAAACAAACGAGCGAAAAAAATGAGAGAGAAAAGAGGAATAAGAATATTTTAGTTAGTTTACTAAAAATTCAAGTCTAATATGTAAACTTTAAAATAGTGGCCCACTTTTATAAAATTTTAAAATTGATGAATTTTTTATGCAAATTGGCAATTTTTTTCTAAGATGAAAATCTTATTTATTATATTAGATTTATATTTTACAATATTAATGATTAAAAAAATAAACTTGGTGTACGTGTAGCTTATCGGTAGACTAGCTAGCTGTAGGCAATATTTTCTTTGAGGGGAGGATCAAGGCATTATAAAATAGTACAATATTAATCATTTAAAAGTAAGCTTAGTATACATAGTTTTTTAGTAGACTAGGTGTAGGCAATATTTAGATTTAGATAAATACATGAATTGGAACTAAAAGAAGAGCTCTCTTTATTTTGGGGGTTTTGTGGAGCCCCATGCTTTGTTTTTTTAATTGAGAGTTAATTGCACCATTAGTGCCAACCTTTGCACTACCCTAATGTATATTTTTTGTGCAATCAAGTTCTCACTTTTTTTGATTTCATTGTGATTACGTCCAAATTGTTAAAAGAGGTATTAAAACTAACGAAATTATCATATTAGCGCCTACTTGGTTTTCTTTTGTATGTCAGTTTTGATCCCTATACTTTATATTTTTTTACTTTATTTCTTAAAAATAAATAAATAAATCAATATCAAACATGAAAGGGGAACCCTAATGTTGGGCTCCCTGGGATTGGCGGGTCCCATCCTTAAAAAAAAAAAAACAGAGGATAAACAGAAGTGGCTTTCGGGGAGCCCAAAGGTCGTGCTGTGCCTGTTGCGTCCCATCCTTGGAAAAAACAAAAGGGAGTTTTGCGTCCCATCCTTGGTGTCGATTCGGTTTCTCCTCTCTTGACTTGGTTCCGTTGGCTTGCCTTCTCCTCCATAGCCGCAGCGGCGTTTTCGAGCGGCATAGCGGCTGTCTCTTCCCCTTTTCCTTCGGCTTGGCGGCTGTCTCTTTCCTTCGGCATGGCGTGTCACGCCCCGGGTTACACGTTTTTCCGGGCGCGCCAACAGACCCGCCGTATATGAAGGAGTTTTTCCTGTATACGAAGCGAAGCTGTACTGAAACTGTAATCAAACAACACTACAACTAGTAGTATAGAGCTGCTAGAAAGAAAAAGAACAAGTAAAACAAAAGCGAGCTCCATATACATACATAATATCCAGATACAAAAAGGGATCGCCCCAGCGAGTTATAACATCTGTATGTACATGAACTCAAACAGAAGTAAATCTACCTGCAGCAGGGATACTCTATCTCAGCAACTCGTCGGGTAGGGTTCTAGCTCGCAACGCCCTTGCCACGATCAGCCCCAGAAGATGCAGCAGCCAGAACCGATGGCTCTGCAAAAGAAGGGTAACAACTGGGCGTGAGAACTACTGTAAAACATGTAGTCCTCAGTGGGTGCCGCCCTCAACACTATCGGTCCACCCACTAAGTCTACAGAAGAAAGTAAAGATAGTAGGAAAAGCTGGAAGACAATCTACAGCTACATGCCACTACACTATCATGCTCTACACTAACCAACTGTAGTAAAAGTAAATCCTGAGCAAATCTCACCAGGGACTGTGATACACCCGTCCCGCCTGTCGAAGCTACACTAACAACTACCACGCTGGGTAGTTAGTGGAGAACAAGTCCAACCAGGACACAACGACACCGCAAAAGCACAAAGTCTGACTCCGGAGTGGCACTCGTGGGCGCGACCCAAACGAGTATGCAAGCGTATCTCTGTCGAGCTCAATCAGGCTCTCACTGGCTAAAGTCAAGAAACAGGGTCCAACTGGTCTAACAACCAACAAGTCACGTGCTCTCGACACAATCTGATACCAACACGGCAAATTGGGTCCACCGTCAATCCTAACGGCACCCAACTATCCGGAACAGTCTGAACACTACTGTAAAAATACACTCGGCATCCCAGCACGAGCGTAACAGAGATCTAAACTACCCGGGGTATCCACCATGGTGATATTGCGGCGATACAAAATAACAACGGCTTCTAGAGCTAAATCAGGTAATTTAAGCATATGACAGGTCATAATCGCAGTTTTCTCCTAAGTCATATCCAAGTCCCTCATGTGTAGTAGATACTAGCGAAAGACAAAACTCCAATTCAGATTTTTGAAGAATAACGACATGAAATCCATGAATTGAGCAATCTAAATATACTAAACAACACGATAAACACATGCCGACTATATAGCGACTTAGGAGGTAAACCGACGATTAACCCACCTCGAACGCTAATCCCAATCCGGTGCGACGTCGAGAACGGAGGAATCGCACCCTCGCCCGGCCTCCTCAAGATGCTACGATGACGAACGCACACTCGAACGGCACCGCGGCGCGACGTCGGCGATACCCGACCTCCAACCGAGCTCCTCCACCACCGGACCAAGCTAGAGAGAGAGAGGGAAAGAAAACCAGTCAAGTTCTCCCTCTCACCCTCTCTACACAGGTATAAAAATGAGGGATAAGGGTGAAATCCACGAGATAAGAAATTACCAAAAAGCCCCTTACCTACTCAGGTGTACCGGTACACGGGCATGTGTACCGGTACAAATGGCAACCCGAGAGCAGCTGCGCGGAAACAGGTGAAGTGTACCAGTACACTTCCGATTCTGTACCGGTACAGAAAGTATACCGGTACGTCCCTGATGTTGTACCGGTATAACAAGCAGAAAAATTGCAATTTGCATATTCCAATGCTAACTCCTGCTCTCGCATCCCTATTGAGTCTGTTTTGCGTCTATTTTGCGCCAACGAGACTCGGACTTGTCCCGACACCCACATGGCGTGTCGACAAGTCTCAAAAAGCTGAACACCAGGAATACTACATTGCGTCCTGTTGCCTCCATGCTTTCATTAATGCTTCGTCCGGGGTGTCAGGTCTGCTGGCTTGCCTTTTCCTCCGCGGCCCATCGGCGTGGCGGCTGTCTCTTCTCCTCCCTCCCTCCCTCCCTTGGAATGGCGGTTGTCTTTTCCTCCCTCCCCCTTTTTCCCTCATTAATGCTCTGGCCTGTTGTCGCCATGCTTTCATTAATGGCCCATTCGGGGTGCCATGCTGGCGGCGAGGGTCACCTTCTCGCCGATGAACGCAGCCGTCCTTGTAGCATGGCGCTCGAGTGTTGGGGCGTCCTGCAGGCATTTTCTTTCCCCTCCCTCCTGTGAAATGGCGGTTGTCTCTTCGCCCCTCCCTTTTTTTTTTTCCCTCATTAATGCTCTGTTCTGTTGTCTTCATATTTTCATTATAATATATGAATTGGGAACCAAAAAAAAGATCTTATTTTGGAGGTTTTGTGGGCCCACATGCTTTTTTTTTTTTTAATTGAGGGTTAATTGCACCATTAGTCCCAACCTTTGCACCATTTTTTATTTTAGTTCCTAATATACTTTTTGTTTGCAATCAAGTTCTCACTTCTTCTTAATTTCATTACGATTACGTCTTAACTGTTAAAAGAGATATTAAAAATAATGAAATTACCATATTAGCGCCTACTTGGCTTTCTTGCATTTTTTTCACTTTATTCTTCAAAAATAAAAATACAAATTTTTGAATTTAAATTTAAAATTACTATTAAAATTACAAATTTAAACTAACCAGAAATTAAAATTTTGAATTTGAATTTAAAGTTTGAATTTGAATTGAAATTTAAATTTTAAACTTGAATTTTAAATTGAATCTTGCTTTTGATTTTGATATTTGAATTTGCATTTAAACTTTGAGTTTTTCATTATTTTGTGGGGTACACTAATTGGGAACCCAAAAAGATCTCCCCTTATTTTGGTGGGTCGTGGGGTTTACATATAATTTTTTAAAGAATTAATTGCACATTGACCCAAACCTTTCGACTATTTTTTATTTTGGTCATTAACTCTTAAACTTTGCATGTTTTTCATTTTAGTCTCGAAAAATAAAAATTCAAAATTTTGAATTTAAATTCGGATTTAATCTTAAAATTAAAATCTTTATCTATCTATCTATCTATAATCTATAAATAAAATACATAAAAAAAATTTAGGAATCAAATAGTTTATTAGTTGTATCTATAATGATAAAAGTTAAGGAGAGTTTTCTTTCATCGTCAGCAACGACGGTGAGGATGCTACCGCCAATACTTCCAAAGATAGTACTTTCACTTCAATTATTTTTTTATATTTTTTTATTTATAAATTCTACACTGATGATAATAAAAAAAATATTATACACTTTTTAATATTACATTGAGTTTTTCTTTTATTTTAAACTGGCTTATTTATTTTAGTTATTTGGTTTAGCTATTTTTTGAAAAAAAATATACGTTAGTTTCATTCTTTAATTTTTAATTGTTCAATTCTGCCCGCCGCATTGTGCGGGTTCCTTAACTAGTTTTATCATAGTCGTGGGAAGAGTTGGCTGAAGTGTGTGGCTTTATAGCTCTCCTCATTAATCCTCCTACAATGTAGGGTATATACTACTAATAATAATAATACAAGATAAAAATAGATAATTAATGATATTTTAATTAAAAGCAAACTATAAGGATGAATCATAACATGTTAAAATTATTACGACAATGAGTTTCTAGGCGTGTCCAATTAAATGCCCCTTAAACAGCACTAGTAATGACGTGACATTTCCACTCTTTTCGTTTTTGTTGGCTATTAAATATGCCAATATTTTATGTTGGAAAAAATATATACAGCTAAATCTGATTGTAATTAAAATTTAGCTAATTTAGTGATAAAGAAAAAATTAATTTTATAGATAAGTACAAAAATTTAAAAGAATTGATCTATTTGTAAGTGTGCGTAACGCTACCCTAAACATATTTCCGTTCTTCGTATGGAATTAATCGAGACCAACACCCCAAGCTATAATTAGAATTTCTTCTCCTACGAGTACGATCGTAAAAGAGATTGACCGAGCTTGGCAGACATTTCCATACTTTTGGTTTTGGTTGGCTGTTAAATAGGTGATATTTTAGACTAATTTTGCTTCCTTGCAAGGATTGCCAACTAATCCGATAGCAATTGATGGAGAGACCTTCTAGGTCTCTAAAGCATTAATAACTCTTGTGATAATGCTATGATTGGCTTTAACACTCCAACATGCATCTTTACAATATATGTATTATAACGACCTAGCCACGCCAATGTAACGACCTAGCCTTAGCTCACTAGCAACAATAACTCGTTGGGCCCAATCACCGGTCTAAAATGCTTAAGCCCAGTTATTATTACTAGTGTCTAAGGCCCTGTTTGGCCAAGCTTTTGCAAAGTGATTTTCAGCTGAAAATCACTTTTAGGCCAAGCTAGAGTGTTTGGTAAAGGTATTTAGAAATCTGATTCTGCTTCCTAAAAGCTGAAAACTGATTCTTCAACCTCCAAAAGCATAAGCTGAAAAAACCTGCTTTTCCAAAACAGATTCCCGCACAAGCTGTTTCACAACTTAAATTTTTTTACTAAAATACCGAATTACCCTTAAACAAACATTACAATTCTATCATATCCTTTTATAATTAATAATATATCTCTCATTACTCTCCCATTACTCTCACAGCCAACTCCCACTCCTACTCCCCAAAAAAAAAAAAAAACACTCTCCTCTCATCTCTTCTTCATCTAATCACTCCCCTCTCCTTCCCTCTCTTTTTCATCTCTCTCCCTTTTTTCTCTCCGGCGACGCGTTTTCTACCGGCAAGTTTCTTCTCCGGCGAGTTTTTCTCCGGCGAACCTCCAAGGTACTCCCTTCTTCTTTTTTTTTTTCAAGGAGAGTGTTTTTTTTTTCATACAGATTATCTCTCTCCCTCTCTTGATTTCTCTCCCTAATCCGCGCACGACCCCAGATCTGCGCCGGCGTGATCCGGCAAAGACGGATCCCACCGGCTTGGCCGGATCCGCGCCGTCGAGCTCCGGCTTTGCCGGATCCAGCCTCGGATCCGCCTTTGAGCCAGATCTGGGCGTGGATCACGCCGGCAGGATCCAGCAAAGATGGATCCCGCCGACTTGGCCGGATCGGCGCCGACGGGGTCCGATTTTGCCGGATCCGGCCCCGGATCCACCTGTGAGACCCCAGATAGTCCTATATATAAGATATAATAGGGCTAAACTCTTAACCCGGCTTAAGCATTTTGGGTGGTGGCTAGACCCAAGAGGTTAAGAGAGTTAAGCGTGCTAGGACGGGAGTAGTCCTAGGATGGGTGACCCCCTGGGAAGTTGGGGCGTCACAGATGGTATCAGAGCCAATTACCAGCCGGAAGTGTGANAAAATTGGGAGACATTTGGATTAACTATCCAGTGACTTGCGCACCCTTCGCTGCCGAGCAGATAAGCAGCTCGCCCACGCTGCAAGGCCGACTTTGTTCACAAGCATCGAGTCTCAACTGGGGCCCTCGGCTCCGCCGAAGGTATTTAGCACCCTAGCCTAAAGCTCGTAGCACTGCTTCTTGGCTTCTGGAAATTAAAGGTCTAGTGCTTAGCCTCCAGTAAACCGTTAGCGCGCACTCAACCCAGCTCGGCACGCCACACGCGGCGTCCTCCGGCTAACGCTCACTGCTGCTCGTTAGCCTTGCGATATTTTCCACCCACCACTGGTAGGGCTTCGTTGACCTGAGGGAAAATATAGATTCAAAATATAACTAGTTCAACGTATAACTGTAGAACGTAATATCCCACTATTTGCTACCAAACCAGGATATGGAACGTACAAGAAACCATCTTATTACATAAACCGAATGATGAATGTAGATCGTACGAACTCCAAATATATACACTATGCCTTGGGATATTACTCTACTATTCACACCTACCTTTGAATCATTACATAACCGATAACGTAACTTTTGAACATTTCTTGCTCTCCGTAGATCAACTATCATTTGTTTTCTTGTTCACTGTATACACTCAGCATCCCATATCCTTTGGATACTTGATATACTACTAACATTGGGTTCTCCTATCCCATAGGAGCTCGAATCTCCTAATCTAGTACGAGTGCCAGATAAAAAATGGCGAAAGGAATAGATAGATAGATAGCTAATAGATGAAAACGGGCGAACCTGGATCACCCCTCTAGCCGCCTCAGCCGCCGGCTTGGGTGACCCTTGATTCCTTCAATCAAGAGTGGGGGTAAAGTAATGTCCTGGCTCAAACACACGCGATCGGCTCCTAGCGTTATTCCCGAATCGCGGGATCAACGTAATCGAATGGAAGCATAAACGTAATTTCAATGGAAATATATGTAACTCTCATCTACTACATATCCTACCCTCCATATGATCTTACTTACATTCAATTACACATATAAAACCTCTAAATTTATATTACATTTACTCTACATTTAACACCTAACTTACTTACATTATCTATCTTGAAAGAGAGAAATAATAATGAACATACAAGATTTGAACATAGAACGAGAGTCAACAAATCGTGACCAACACGACAGCGACATTAATCTAACACATACATAAGTTCAATAAAAAAGTACCCTTGAACAACATGTGTTAGAGCACCAATCGGAACCCGCCTGTCCCCTCCACGACAGGCAGGCCGCAGACAAGCTGCACGGGCTTGACCTGGTTTAACCATAGCCAGAGCCCTGCGCTGTCTAATTTCACCATAGTCTCGTTAATTTTCGTTCATTTCTTTCCCTAATCCTACCTGGTTCCTCTGGGATCCTGCCACTTGGGATTCCAATATCCACGCACTCACTGCACTTGGATATGCCACCGCTTTCAGCCTAGCTAACCCAGTTCAACCATTTGGAGATTCTGCCTACAATCTCCACCTGAGTTCCAAAACAAATAAGAGTGGGCTCCCACAAGTACAACTTTCGTATGTTATACTTTGACTCACCTCTCTTATCCGTGGGAACATACTGAAAGCGGGCTAACTCAGCGCAGCTGATTATCAGCAACTCAGTGGGAACACTTGCAACTGTAGCTAAGCAAGCTTTAAATGTGAGAGCCCCGTATTATCTTGTTCTATTAATCCAAAATGAGAAACAAGCTAACTTACTCTTTTTCATGAGCAACGTTTCAATGTGACAATCCCGCGTTGAATCATCAGATTACAACAAAGCCAAAACCAAGAACACTTGCAACTGTAGCTAAGCAAGCTTTAAATGTGAGAGCCCCGTATTATTTTGTTATATTAATCTAAAATGAGAAACAAGCTAACTTACTCTTTTTCATGAGCAACGTTTCAATATGGCAATCCCGCGTTGACTCAAAAGATTACAACAAGGCCAAAACTAAGAACACTTATAACTATAGCTAAGCAAGCTTTAATATGAGAGCCCCGTATTATCTTGTTATATTAATCGAAAATGAGAAAAAAGCTATCTTACTCTTTTTCATGATCAACGTTTCAATATAACAATACCGCGTTGACTCATCAGATTACAACAAGGCCAAAACCAAGAACACTTGCAACTGTAGCTAAGCTAGCTTTAAACATGAGAGCCCGGTATTATCTTGTTATATTAATCCAGAGATCAAACCTAACTATTTACAAAAACCCCATTTTTTGAAGCCCTTGATGCCATTGATGCTAAATACCCCAAATCAATCCAAGATTTAGGTAATAATTATCTTACTAGCATCCTAGGATTCCAAAAAACACCACTTGTAGAGATCAAAACCCACGATCTTTCAAGAAATCCATCCAAGCCCTAGGTTTGCTACTAGGTAAAAATCCATCATTAGAGCTTTGGATTCAAGCATCAAACCTCTAATTTGCATGCTAGAATACCTCTAAATCCATCTTTAAAGCCTAAACCCAAGCTACAAAGAGATGCCATTAAAGGGTTTTGAAGCTTACCTCAAAGTTGCTCTAATGGCCAAGAGAAGAAGATGAAGAAGATGAAGTTCTTCCTTACTTCTTCTCCACCAATCCCTCCTCTCCTTTCCTTCCTTGCTCCACTTCTTAGAGAGAGAAAGCGAGAGTTTTAGAGAGAGAGAGGAAGCTACGGTTGAGGGAAAATGAGAAAGGGAGAGAGCCATCCCCTCTCTTTGTCTCCAACTCTTGTAACAAGTGCAATAAGCCCCCTCAACTCTTAGCCTCTCAAACAGCCCAAAATGGGCATTTTCGGGTTCGGGGACCGATCTCTCCATGCAGGGACGGGTCCCCAATGGACCAGAAAACTGCAATTTTCAGCTTTCGCTTATTTCGCTCCGTTTTGCTCCGTTCTTGTCCGTTTGACTTTCAATTCGTCTCAAATCGAACCGAGACTCTCAAAACATGATTTCGAGCGTATTTACATCATGTTTTCATCCACGCAAATGCCGGATTTAGTTCACGGCACGACGTAACCTTTCGGGTCCCGTATTCACGCCTACGCGCACCGAAACGCCCGAAAGCTTCAGAACTTCGCCAAACCTCACCGAAACCATTCAAATGGCCTTCCAACCAAATGTACACCGTAACCTCATGATTTTAGAAGTCCGGTACCTTACACTAACAGTATAACTTTGCAACAAGTATTTTTTCTCATTCAATCGAACAAAGAGTAAAACCTAATTATATTGTTCTATTATGGCCCGAGAGTACAAATTTTGATCGAATCGATGTCAACGTTCACAAGAACCAAAACCGGAACAACATTAGACTACTCAGTTGCGCCATAACAATATAACTTTGCAACTAGTACTTTTTCTCATTCTATCGAAAAAAGAGTAAAAGCTAATTATATTGTTCTATTATTCCCCGAGAGTGTAATTTCGAACGAATCGATATCAATGTTCACAAGAATCAAAACCGGAACAACATTAGACAACTCAGTTGCGCCCTAACGGTATAACTTTGCAACGAGTACTTTTTCTCATTCAATCGAACAAAGAGTAAAATCTAATTATATTGTTCTATTATGCCCCGAGAGTGTAAATTTCGAACGAATCGTTGTCAACGTTTACAATAACCAAAACCGGAACAACATTAGACTACTCAGTTGCGCCCTAACAGTATAAATTTGCAACGAGTTCTTTTTCTCATTCTATCGAACAAAGAGTAAAAACTAATTATATTGTTCTATTATGCCCCGAGAGTGTAAATTTCGAACGAATCGATGTCAACGTTCACAAAAACCAAAACCGGAACAACATTAGACTACTCAGTTGCGCCCTAATAATATTACTTTGCGACGATTACTTTTTATCATTCAAACAAACAAAGAGTAAAAACCTAATTATATTGTTTTATTATGCCCCGAGAGTGTAATAGTGGAACGAAACGATATCAAAGTTCACAAGAACCAAAACCGGAACAACATTAGACTACTCGGTTGCGTCCTAACAGTATAACTTTGCAACAAGTACTTTTTCTCACTCTTTCGAACAAAGAGTAAAAACTAATTATATTGTTCTATTATACCCCAAGAGTGTAATGTTGGAAGGAATCGATGTCAACGTTCACAAGAACAAAATCCGGAACAACATTAGACTACTCACTTGTGCCCTAACATTATAACTTTGCAACGAGTACTTTTTCTCATTCAATCAAACAAAGAGTAAATCCTAATTACATTGTTCTATTATGCCCCGAGAGTGTAATGTTGGAAGGAATCGATGTCAACGTTCACAAGAACCAAAACCGGAACTACATTAGACAACTCACTTGCGCCCTGACAGTATAAATTTGCAACGAGTTCTTTTTCTCATTCTATCGAACAAAGAGTAAAAACCTAATTATATTGTTCTATTATACCCCGAGAGTGTAATATTAGAACGAATCGATGTCTACGTTCACAAGAACCAAAATCGGAACAACATTAGACTACTCAGTAGCGGCCTAACAGTATAAATTTGCAACGAATACTTTTTCTCATTCTATTGAACAAAGAGTAAAACCTAATTATCTTGTTCTATTATGCCCTGAGAGTGTAAATTTCGAACGAATCGATGTCAACGTTCACAAGAACCAAAACCGGAACAATATTAGACTACTCAATTACGCCCAAACAATATAACTTTGCAAGAGTACTTTTTCTCATTCAAACAAACAAAGAGTAAAAACCTAATTATATTGTTCTATTATGCTCCGAGAGCGTAATAGTGGAACGAAACGATGTCAAAGTTCACAAGAACCAAAACCGGAACAACATTAGACTACTCGGTTGCGTCCTAACAGTATAACATTGCAACAAGTACTTTTTCTCACTCTTTCAAACAAAGAGTAAAAACTAATTATATTGTTCTATTATACCCCGAAAGTGTAATATTGGAAGGAATCGATGTCAACGTTCACAAGAACCAAAACCGGAACAACATTAGACTACTCACTTGCGCTCTAACATTATAACTTTGCAACGAGTACTTTTTCTCATTCAATCAAACAAAGAGTATATCCTAATTATATTGTTCTATTATGCCCCGAGAGTGTAATGTTGGAAGGAATCGATGTCAATGTTCACAAGAACCAAAACCGGAACTGCATTAGACAACTCACTTGCGCCCTAACAGTATAAATTTGCAACGAGTTCGTTTTCTCATTCTATCGAACAAAGAGTAAAAACCTAATTATATTGTTCTATTATACCCCGAGAGTGTAATATTGTAACGAGTCGATGTCTACGTTCACAAGAACCAAAATCGGAACAACATTAGTGTGACACCCTGACTTCCCAGGGGGTCACCCATCCTAGGACTACTCCCGTCCTAGCATGCTTAACTCTCTTAACCTCTTGGGTCTAGCACCACCCAAAATGATTAAGCCGGGTTAAGAGTTTAGCCATATTATATCTTATATATAGGATTATCTGGGGTCTCACATTCTCCCCTCCTTTAAGCCCTGACGTCCTCGTCAGGCTTAGACTCACAAGTACCGGGCGATGTGAGACTCGTCTCGCTAGCCTGTCATCCAGACCCTGGCTCAGCCGAGACTCATCTCACACTTCCGGCTGGTAATTGGCTCTGATACCATCTGTGACACCCTGACTTCCCAGGGGGTCACCCATCCTAGGACTACTCCCGTCCTAGCACGCTTAACTCTCTTAACCTCTTGGGTCTAGCACCACCCAAAATGATTAAGCCGGGTTAAGAGTTTAGCCATATTATATCTTATATATAGGATTATCTGGGGTCTCACAATTAGACTACTCAGTAGCGGCCTAACAGTATAAATTTGCAACGAATACTTTTTCTCATTCTATCGAACAAAGAGTAAAACCTAATTATCTTGTTCTATTATGTCCCGAGAGTGTAAATTTCGAACGAATCGATGTCAACGTTCACAAGAACCAAAACCGGAATAACATTAGACTACTCAGTTGCGCCCTAACTGTCCCGCCCCGGGACCGATGCCAATTTGGCTCGACCCGAGCACGTCAAATAGACGCCGAATGGACAGAGTTTCCCCTATCCGCCCAAGGCTCATCACATGTACAAATTCAAACAAGAAATGCACTAGCGAAACATGCACAAACGGCTTACACGAGGGTAAGCAATAGCAATTAGTGAAAGATAGGAAACTAGCATTCATTCTGTACTATGATTCAAAATGAGAAGCAAGCTATCTTACTCTTTTTCGGGAGCAACGGTTAAATATGACAATCCCGCGTTGACTCATCGGATTACAACAAGGCCAAAACCAAGAATACTTGTAACTGTAGCTAAACAGCTTTTAAATGCGTGAGCCCCGTATTATGTTGTTATATTAATCGAAAATAAGAAACAAACTAACTTACTCTTTTTCATGAGCAACGTATCAATATGTCAATCCCGCGTTGACGCATCAGATTACAACAAAGCCAATACCAAGAACACTTGCAACTGTAGTTAAGCAAGCTTTAAATGTGAGAGCCCCGTAGTATTATCTTTTTATATTAATCGAAAATGAGAAACAAGCTATCTTACTCTTTTTCGTGAGCAACGTTTAAATATGACAATGCCGCGTTCACTCAACAGATTACGTCAAGGCCAAAACCAAGATCACTTGCAACTGTAGCTAAGGAAGGTTGTAATGTGAGAGCCCCGTATTATCTTGTTATATTAATCCTAAATGAGAAACAAACTAACTTACTCTTTTTCATGAGCAACGTTTCAATATTATAATCCCGCGTTCACTCATCAGATTACAACAAAGCCAAAACTAAGAACACTTGCAACTGTAGCTAAGGAAGGTTGTAATGTGAGAGCCCCATATAATCTTGTTATATTAATCCAAAATGAAAAAAAACTAATTTACTCTTTTTCATGAGCTACGTTTAAATATAACAATCCCGCTTTGACTCATCAAATTACAACAAGGCCAAAACCAAGAACACTTGCAACTGTTGCTAAGCAAGGTTGTAATGTGAGAGTCCCGTATTATCTTGTTATATTAATCCAAAATGAGAAACAAACTAATTTACTCTTTTTCTTGAGCAACGTTTAAATATGACAATCCCGCTTTGATTCATCAGATTACAACAAGGCTAAAACGAAGAACACTTGCAACTGTTGCTAAGCAAGGTTGTAATGTGAGAGTCCCGTATTATCTTGTTATATTAATCCAAAATGCAAAAGAAGCTATCTTACTCTTTTTCATAAGCAACGTTTAAATATGACAATCCGGCGATGACTCATCAGATTACAACAAGGCTAAAACCAAGAACACTTGCATCTGTAGCAAAGCAAGGTGATAATGTGAGAGACCCATTTTATCTTGTTATATTAATCCAAAAATGAGAAACAAACAAACTTACTCTTTTTCATGAGCAACGTTTCAATATAACAGTCCCGCGCTGATTCATCAGATTACAACAAGGCTAAAACCAAGTACACTTGCAACTGTAGCTAAGCAAGCTTTAAATGTCAGAGCCCCGTATTATCTTGTTCCATTAATCCAAAATGAGAAACAAGCTAACTTACTCTTTTTCATGAGCAACGTTTCAATATGACAATTCCGCGTTGAATCATCAGATTACAACAAAGCCAAAACCAAGAACACTTGCAACTGTAGCTAAGCAAACTTTAAATGTGAGAGTCCCGTATTATCTTGTTATATTAATCAAAAAGGAGAAACAAGCTATCTAACTATTTTTCTTGAGCAACGTTTAAATATGACAATCCCACGTTGACTCATCAGATTACAACAAGGCCAAAACCAAGAACACTTGTAACTGTTGCTAAGCAAGCTTTAAATGTGAGAGCCCCGTATTATCTTGTTATATTAATCGAAAATGAGAAACAAGCTATCTTATTCTTTTTCATGAGCAACGTTTAAATATGACAATCCCGCGTTGGCTCATCAAATTACAACAAGGCCAAAACCAAGAACACTTGCAACTGAAGCTAAGCAAGGTTATAATGTGAGAGCCCCGTATTATCTTATTATGTTAATCCAAAATGAGAAACAAACTAACTTACTCTTTTTCATGAGCAACGTTTCAATATGTCAATCCCGCGTTGACACATAAGATTACAACAAAGCCAAAACCAAGAACAATTGCAACTGTAGCTAAGTAAGCTTTAAATGTAAGAGCCCCGTATTATCTTGTTATATTAATCCAAAATGTGAAACAAGCTTTCTCACTCTTTTTCATGAACAACGTTTCAATATGACAATCCTGCGTTGGCTCATCAGATTACAACAAGGCTAAAACCAAGAACACTTGAAACTGTAGCAAAGCAAGATGATAATGTGAGAGCCCCGTATTATCTTGTTATATTAATCCAAAAATGAAAAACAAACAAACTTACTCTTTTTCATGAGCAACGTTTCAATATAACAATCCCGCGTTGACTCATCAGATTACAACAAGGCCAAAACCAAGAACACTTGCAACTGTAGCTAAGCAAGCTTTAAATGTCAGAGCCCCGTATTATCTTGTTCCATTAATCCAAAATGAGAAACAAGCTAACTTAATCTTTTTCATGAACAACGTTTCAATATGACAATACCGCGTTGAATCATCAGATTACAACAAAGGCAAAACCAAGAACACTTGCAACTGTAGCTAAGCAAACTTTAAATGTGAGAGTCCCGTATTATTTTGTTATATTAATCAAAAATGAGAAACAAGCTATCTTACTCTTTTTTTTGAGCAACGTTTAAATACGACAATCCCGCGTTGACTCATCAGATTATAACAAGTTCAAAACCAAGAACACTTGCAACTGTTGCTAAGCAAGCTTTAAATGTGAGAGCCCCGTATTATCTTGTTATATTAATCGAAAATGAGAAACAAGCTATCTTATTCTTTTTCATAAGCAACGTTTAAATATGATAATACCGCGTTGGCTCATCAAATTACAACAAGGCCAAAACCAAGAACACTTGCAACTGTAGCTAAACAAGGTTATAATGTGAGAGCCCCGTATTATTTTGTTATGTTAATCCAAAATGAGAAACAAACTAACTTACTCTTTTTCATGAGCAACATTTCAATATGTCAATCCCGCGTTGACACATCAGATTACAACAAAGCCAAAACCAAGAACAATTGCAACTGTACATAAGCAAGCTTTAAATGTGAGAGTCCCATATTATCTTGTCATATTAATCGAACATGAGAAACAAGCTATCTTACTCTTTTTCGTGAGCAACGTTTAAATATGACAATCCCGCGTTCACTCAACAGATTACGTCAAGGCCAAAACCAAAAACACTTGCAACTGTAGCTAAGGAAGGTTGTAATGTGAGAACCCCGTATTATCTGGTTACATTAATCCTAAATGAGAAACAAACTAACTTACTCTTTTTCATGAGCAACGTTTCAATATTACAATCCCGCGCTCATCAGATTACAACAAGGCTAAAACCAAGAACACTTGCAACTAGAGCTAAGGAAGGTTGTAATGTGAGAGCCCCACATTATCTTGTTATATTAATCCAAAATGAGAAAAAACCTAACCTACTTTTTTTCATGAGCAACGTTTAAATATGACAATCCCGCTTTTACTCATCAAATTACAACAAAGCCAAAACCAAGTACACTTGCAACTGTAGCTAAGCAAGGTTGTAAAGTGAGAGCCCCGTATTATCTTGTTATATTAATCCAAAATGAGAAACAAACTAATTTACTCTTTTTCTTGAGCAATGTTTAAATATGACAATCACATTATATGGCTTTTAAGCCTTTTATTTATAGCTTGAAATCAGTTTAACTGGTTTCACGTTCCTACCATGTGAAGCTTTTCAGGCTACCACAATTTTACTAATTTTCACTCAATGCCCTCCAAAAGCTCTCGATATCTTAGTTTTAGACGTAAGACGTCAAAACTCGAGACCCCCTGGCCAGGGACCACCCTCTCTGGCCAGGGGCTTGCGCATACTTTACTCTGTCAGCTTTTTAGCCGATTCAGGACTCTTTGATCGAGAGCCCTTGGCCAGGGATGGACTCTCTGGCCAGGGGCTCTCTGGCCAGGGGGTTTCTCTCTGGCCAACAGGACGCGCGTCGTCGAGACCGACGCGCCCCTCTCGGAAGCTCTTGGCCAGGGACTTCCTTTCTGGCCATGGGCGGACGCGCTTGTCGGGTCAGGTCCGACACACTTTCTCATTTTCAACTCCCCAAATAGACGTTAAAACGTTGGGTTACTCGATACATAACCCCATTTACTCCCTAAAGAGAGTTAGAGTGGGAGAGTAGGGGAGAGTAGAGAAAAAGAGACAGATCTTCTGTTTCTTCCTCTTCTTCTTCTCTTCCTTTTCCTTCCTTTTTCTTCTTCTTCTTTCAGCTCTTCTTCTTCTTCTTCACTTCTTTGAGGGAGAGGGAGTAGAGATCGAACCTTTTACTCTCGAATGTTTCATTCGAAACTTGGGATTAATACCATCTTGGATTAAATCCCAAACCTAATTCAAATTTTACCCAAAATACCTTGGTAAACTCATAAACTTCGAAAAGAAAACGAAGAAAACTCTAGTTCTGGTATCTTTACCACTTCGAACTTCCACTCGAAGTAGTGGAGAGTACCACTTTGGGATTCATCCCAAAACTAAACAGATTTCTACCAAATCTACCTGAGAAATCTCATCTTACTTCGATGAAAACGAAGAGAAACTCTAGTTTGGGATCCAAACTACTTACGATACCTCGATCCCGTGGTTTAACCCCGGAAACGAGTACCCCTAAAGATTCACGTTAACTGGGAGATCTTTGGATTAACCCCTATAAAGGCTGTGCAACCACGCGAGCCTAATTGTAAGGCTTCTTGGTTACTTTTCTATACTCGTTTACTGGATAATCCCGAAGCAAAACGGCGTCCATTTCTTGCTCTTCGGATTTTTAGGGTTCTTTTAGCAGCCTCGTGGAAACTTTCGGATGCTCCACCCACCACGAAAGGTTTGAGCAACTTGAAGAGAGATACGGATTACACAGTAAGTTAACTCGTATACAATGTATAAACAACTTACGTAAAATCCCATTTCTCTACTACTCTTACACTACAACGTACTAACACTCATGTTGAACGGATTACACTACCAACTCTTGGAATACTTACATTTTTGGGATACACATACGTACTCTCTTTTCACTCGTGGGTTTCACTCGTTTTCTTGTCTCACTGTGATACTGTATATAGCTCACCGTAAACTTCTGCATTTCATTTCACTGTGATCTCAATCACACTCGGTTTCTTGGTTTCACTACATTTCTTACTACTATTACTGTTACACATTTCAATTTCATTTCACCCCGTTATTCTTATTCTTTACATTTCTTGTTCTTACGATTTCAATCGTTTTCATCCCTTTACATTTCTTGTTACTAACGATCTCATCGTTGTACTTCACTGCATTTCTTGTGATCTCAATCACATTTCAGTTCTAACTTGTATATTAGGAAATTCAATTCTTAAGCTAGTATGAACGATACTCAAGGCACGAACTCCCGCCAGTGAGGGGGAGCCCGCTACGCGAGGCCTCAATACATAGTGCCCAACCTCATTTGGGCTTCCTGCCAGGATCGCTCACTCAAGGACGCTACTACCTGAATTACACTTCGTTCAATTACACCGCTATAGGGGCCTAATCGGAATTCTAATTTCTTGTTTCTCGTTTCTTGTTTCACGTTTTTTGTTTCTTGTTTCTTGTTTCTCATTTTATTTTTCTTGTTTCTTAAACGTATTAGACGTAATAAATTACAACTCGTATGAGGAACGAAATAACAAGTCCGTATAATCGTAATCCATATCTAACCAATGATATACGTCGAATAAGAAAGATAATACGGACTCAATCAGGATCACCCTTTCAGCCACTACAACTCCGGCTTGGGTAACCCTTGAAACAACATCAAGAGTGGGGTGATAAAGGTGTCTCGGCCCTGGCTCGAACGGCCGCTCGCTGGCTCCATTTCCATAGCGCGGAATCAGTCTCCGGTGGTTTCAAACCAAAGTAAAACATCATTTCATGGGATACTAGTAGAAAACCATGTACTATTATTTACGACATTTCTTTTCTTACATTACACATAAAACTCCATTTACAATACATTCTTTCTATACTACTTTACTACATTACTTACATTCTTTAGCTATTTAATGTTCAACCTACATTACATATACTAGATTTGNTGGTTGTGGTCGAAGAGGAGGCCCATCTCACATGCTGTATTTTTGTTTTCATTTGTAGAATCTGCTTTTTTTTGCACACTTCTTGTTCAATTTGAAGCATTAATTCCATTTCTTTTTCACTGCCAAACAGCTTTCTAAAATCACTTCAACACAATCACTTTTCTATCAGACTCAGCCAAACGCTCTACAGCTTTTAACAGAAATCACTTTTCTAAACCAAAATCACTTTTTCAGAAATCACTTTTATATACCCTCATATCTGATGTGGGATTACTTCCCCCGTTAAAGCCCTGACGTCCTCGTCAGTCCAATCACACACATAGCCCAAGATCACCAAGCGATGTGAGACTCATCTCGCTAGCTTTGTCATTCAGACTCTGGCATAGCAGGCCACCTTATCATTCAGACTCCGGCATAGCCTATCACCTTATCTTTCAGACCCTAGCGTAGCCGAGACTCGCCACACATTTTCGGCTGGTGAACTGGCTCTGATACCAAATGTAACGACCTTACCCACTAGCAACAATAACTCGTTGGGCCCAACCACCGGCCCAAAATGCTTAAGCTCAGTTATTATTACTAGTGTCTAATATCTTATATATCCAATCGCATCGCCATTCATATCCGATGTGGAATTATTGGAGTGTGACATGTATATACGTAAAAAGTCAAATTATAAATACTTATTTTTTTTAATTAATAAACGTAGTATGTAGTATATATGCAGGTGGTCGATCCACTGCTAGATTTTGCAAATATAAAAAATAACTAATATTGTAATAAAAGTATCTATTACTATTACTATATACTAAAGTCCGCGAAGTGACATTGCTATGTTGCCACGTGTCGTCGGATTCCTTTCGGTGCACCTCGTGTACCATAGACCGGTAACTGTGGATATATATATGGTTCATATATAGGAGGGTCTTGGGTGCATCTGTTCTACATATATTCTTCTAATTAAAGTCCGTGAAGTGAGGTTGCAATACTGCCACGTGTTAAAGTGAGTGGGGTAATATCTCTGTGTTGACATGTGTCCCATTTATATTTACGTTGTACCTGGTGTACCATAGATCCTATAATAATTTTTATTTTATTTTAATATAAGACATTTAAAATACTATAACATAAATTTAATTAATGAAATTTGATTCTAAAATTTTATTTTGACATTTTTATCAGATAAATTTGCCGGTGTGCATCACATACACTAAGTGCTCGCAATAATTTGTATTGGAAAGTAGTGTTTGTGGACATGTGTCCATCCATAGGTGGACCCAGTGCACCATGAAAAAATATAACTTTATTTTAGTCAATATATTATAAAATTTATAAATATTAACATATAAATATTTTAAAATTTATAAAATAAATTGAATTAATTAAATTTTAGACATCTCCACTATATAAATTTACTGGTGCGTATGAGATGTATATGTACACTAGGTGCAGCAAATAAACTCCACTAAAGTCCCCATATCCATTGTGGAGCACCCTTCATTTCTAGACAAATGTCCCTTCCATAAATTTGGTGTACCCATACACCATAAATCCTATAGAAAAAAATTATTTTATTTTAATATTTGCATCTAACTTTTATAATTTTTAATATATAAAAATTTAAAGTACTATATAGAAAATTTACTTAATTTTATTGTTGACATTTCTATCATATAAATTTATCGGAGCGTTGTTTGTGGACATATGTCCATTCAATTAATGCATCTGGTACATCATGGACACAATAAGAAAAATATAATTTTATTTTATTGAATATATCTATTAACATATAGACATTCTAAATACTATAAAATAATTTAAATTAATTAATCTTTTATTTTGCCATCCCTATTATACAAATTTACTGGTGTGTATGAAATGTATATGTATATTAGGTGTAGTCAATGAGTTCGACTAAAAGTCACTTTAAATTAGACCCCTCAACTATATTAATTTGATTAATATCTCACCAATCTTGAATTATTTCAATGCGAGTTATTTTTCTAAATTGGTTGGAAGATTTGTTAGATTTAACAATCTCATTACCTATCAACTATTAAATCAATTAAAATTTCCTTCACTTTTTGTCAATTATCTTTTGGAAGTCTAAATTTTTAAAAAAATTATATCTAATTTCTCCAAAGTTGGCTAAAACAAATGAATCAATTATTCTTGATTCTTAAACAATTAAAGAATAATTTTTAATACTTAAAAAATTATGCGCTGGCAATAAAACGTATAATGGATAACACGGAAGATAGCGAAATAAATAATAAAATAGTTCTATTTAAATGAAACTAATGGATTTGACCGCCTTCCTCACGGAAAGGTCCGCTCTAACCACCGCTCATGAAATTGTTGAATGAATTTCCTCTGCCCTACCTGACTCACCGGTATTGGGCTCTCGGTTCTCAGTTTGGCTTTGGATTGTAACACCTACAAATAAAAGTTGTAACAAAATCCTATATTTTAGAATCAAATATTAATACAAATGTATACTTAAATAGTAATATATATTATATTTTTTAAATAAAATTAAGAACATATCAATGCACCCGCAGCAAAGCACAGATATATCGTTTGTAAAGAAACTAAACATTAAGAAAGAATTATAATTTTTTTTAGTAAAATATTGTTCACGATCACTTACCGTCATCTACCAGACAAGTCAACACTTAATAAAAAAAGAAAAAAATCAAGTATAATAATATCTAATAACTACAAAATTATTTATTAATATATATATATATATATATATATATATATAGAGTCAAGCTATGGTGCTTGTAAAAGTACCAAGAATTTAGTGCTTGTAAGTTTTTTACCGTTAGATCTACTCCTCGATTCATTTTCAACCATTAGATTATGCTATTCAACCAACCACCCACTCAACCCTAGGGGGCCCATATCATCCTAACCGCATATCTCTTAATCCAATGGCTAAAAATCTACAAGCACCAATAACTTGATACTTTTAAAAGCATAGGAGCTCAATTCTANTATTAACTTCAATTTGGATGGGCACTTAATGGTAAGGTTATTTTTGAAAGTTTTTTAAATTTAGGAGGGTATACATGATATTTCAATTTTTAGATGGGTATTTATGAAATTAGATAGTTTTAGAGGGGTATTGAGGAAATTTTTCCTATATATAAATAATTATTATATATAACAAATATACTACCAATTAAAATAAGATTAGAAATAAATTACATTTATATGAAGATAATTAAATTTATAAACATTATTTCTAATCAAACTTGTACGAATATGTTAACGTGTAATGTATAATCATGAATTAAGCAAAATATTTCGTTTAATACGGTATTTTAAGACTATCTTAAAAAAATAAGAAAATAAAAATTACTGCGTATGCGGTTGGAGTTCATGCTGCACTGCATATTAAATGGGAGGATGCAATTGACAATTCGAATCATATCTTCTGACGCAAACGTGTCACCTAACGGCCACGTTATTATCTTTGAAAACATCCCACCTGGCCCCACTAAACGCCACGTCCACGTGCTATTTACACAAATGCTCTCCACACACACCCACTATTTCCAGCTCAACCCCCCAAACCCTATAGTCTATACTACCACAGTAACCGCAGTGGCAATAACGTAATTCCGTCTAATCCCCGGGCCATTTCCATATCCCCGCTCTAATCCGGGATGAGAGGTGCCACGTACTCGTTCCCTCCGCCGCTATAAAGTACCGTAACGGGGACGCGCCCCAATCCCTCTCACGACGCGGTCGGAGAAGCTTCGAGCACCTTCGACGATTTCCTTGGCGTCTACGACCCGCGATCCCGAGATTAGGGTTTCCGATCCCCGCCATTCCCTCTGTTTATCTAACGAAATCTCCGAGAGCTCGCCGGAGAATCGAGCCCCGCGGCGGCGCCGGAGGTGGCGGTGGAGGTGGCGGTGAGGTGAGGGTTAGGGTTAGGGTTTCGGTGATCCCTCTCAAATGCTTTTGCGGTTGGGAGGATGCGCCAAGCTTCGGCGAATCGGAGGTCGGATTACCTCAAGGCCCTCACGCAGGAGATCGAGCGGAAGCTCCAGAAGGTTAGGGCTTGATCCTCTGATTCGATTGGATTGTTAGGGTTTTAATGATTAGGTAGCGTGAGGATCAAATCGAATGGGTGTTGAGGTTGGAGTGGTTGCTTTCCTTGTGATTGCAGGCATTGAGCTCTTCCTCGCAGCGGATTGAGCTGTTGCAGCAGTTGTTTGCGGATATAGCTCTAGAGGTGGATGATCGAGCTCGAGGTAAAGTTGCTTTGCCCGATTTAGGTTTTCATAGATGATATATGTATGGACTATTTGCTGCATTAGATCTAAGTGATTATATTCATGCACTTTAAATGCCTTGGCTTCAACTAGTGAGTTTCATCCTTGCATGCTAGTACTGGAATACCAGATCATTGCATGTGCTCTTTCCTATATCTTCGATCCCCAATCAAACTCCTTTGATGCCAACATTTTAGGAAACTTAAAAGTGTCGCTGAGTTTTTGAGTCGATTAATATGTTGACTTGCCACATCAATACTTTTTATTTGCAAGTCAACTTGTAGAAATGTGTAACTTGTCTTCACTCTTTATCAATTCAAATTTGTGAATTTGACAGATATCCTTCGAATATGTATGTATGCACCCATATTCTACTTTATCAATGAGATCATCACATCTTTAATCCATACACATATTTGTATGTATCCTGTTCCAAACTGAAGTTCAAATCTATATTCTTGGACAAAGCTTATTTTATGCATGTACCTCCGCTTCACTCTATATTTCTAACTTCTTTTAATAGAATCTCAGAACATTAAGAAGAGAAAAGCAGAGTTTTGGTAGGTTTCTTTTATGGGTGTAGCCTCTTATCTTCCTTTCATTGCATATGAGATGGAACTTACTTTTGTTAATTTCTTAACTAATAAATGGAAACAGACATAATTCTTAACAGGGATGAACGTGGTGCTGGTTTAATAGAGGACAGAATAGAAAGCTGTCTATGTTTTTATGAGGTTCTTGCTGATCATTATGTTAGCGTACCGGAAGATGGGAAGCGCATTTTGGATTTGATTGTCCAACTTTGGAGCCAGTCCTTTGTGTCACATATATTTACCCTCCTTTTCCATAAATGGGTATGTCTTGAAGTTGAATAAATCTTGTAAATATAATTACTTTTATATATCTGTTGTTACTAAGGCAATGTATCTGCTGATCGAATACTTTCTATTGAACTACTTTATAAGTTATTCCCTCTGTAACTCGTTGTTTCTATTTGTCCTTGTCTTGTCTTGTCTTTTGTCTGCATTGAAATCCCTTGTGTTTCGACATGTCATATTGGAGATAGATGTTCACTCTCTATCAAAGTGGTTCTTAGGCATGAATGGATACGGACACCTAAAAAATTGCAACTTTAACTTTGTTAATTACTATTAATGAATTGTCTTTTGGTCTACATATTTGTTTCAACTTCTGTAAAGAACTGATCCTTGACATGTATTGTTCAGGTCAGAAGGTGAGGTACTTGGGTCCTGGAAGATTGATAAGGCAAATTTCTCGCCTTTTTATGCGAGAGATCAAAGCCTTTCTAGGTTGTTGAATATATATAATATTAAAAACACCGTTTTCTAGTAGCTGAAGCTATAACAGTTCTCTAGTAGCTGAAGCTATAAAACGGTCGTTTCACATTCTTTGACGTGGAATTAGAGTGGGATGCTCCTAGTTCAAATCTTGCCATTCTCCTCGCGTAATTTAATTTCCTCCCAATATATTATTCCATGTCTTAGACCTATTAAAATATTTCGAGCCTAGACGTAAGGGGCAGTGTTAAATATTAAAAATATTAAAAATATTAAAAATATTGTTCTTTAGTAGCTTAAGATTTTAGAGTTTAAAAGGTTGTTTCACATTTTTTAACATAGATAATTGAGATCTAGCTGAGATGTAGTCCAAATATATGGTTTAGGATGATTGGACACAATTTTGTGGGGATACTAAGGGGATAGAGTAAAAAAGTTGAATACAGTTCGACCAGGGGATGTGAGAAAGAATGCATGTTAACTTTGTTCTTATTTTTTAAGCTCTTAGCTTACTACAACTTGGTAACAAGGTCAAAAAATTTGAAAAGTAACTTACAATCATCTATGAAGGATTTATCAAAAAGTTAAGGATGAATAATGCTTTTGAGAAATCAAGTGGTTGGATCTCATACATTAAGAAGGACGGTAATCAAATAAAATGGGAGTGTGAGTTCTTTATCGCTAGAGTAACATGCAAGATAAAAATCTCATGCGTGGTTTTTGTGAAGGGAAGTGTAGAAATGCCTCTTTTTTTTTTTTTCGTGTGCCCCCATCATTTTCGATTTATGGTACAATCAGAGTGAAAGAAGGGGCCTACGGAAGGACAGATGTGTCTTCATGTCTAGCTGTAAAGTATTTTAGGTGGTGTTAAGTCATAGAATCAAAGAGAACAGCTTGTGTCTTACAGATGCTCTGATCTCGAATAGAATGTCAGTTCAGTGGGTTTCAGTAAGATAGAGCATTGTGCTTCTGGTATTCGGCAATTTTCTTCAACAAAGTACGGAAGGTAGTATTAATGTTATAATGATTTATCAATTTACCTAGTTATTAGCCTTTCTGTAGGTTGCAAATTGTTGTAATTTGGCATGTTAGAACTGGGTTAGGTGAATAACATATTAATTATTAAAAATTATATGCTCGATGTTAGGACAAACAAGGAGGGATTGGGAAGATGTATCTTTGCTATAACAATGTAGATTTGTGCGAGGCACAAGAAGTTATCAGATGAATGACTATTGGCACTATGTGCCAATACATTCTACTAACATTTAGTTTCTAAGAATGGATCACTAGTAAAATATACCTGATCCAGTTATGTAGCGTAAAGTTGCTAACCGGTGCCATATATAGGCTATCTGTTACTATGAAGCTTCAGTGCAATGCCAGCTTTTGTCAGCCATCCGTACCTTCATTTAGCATTTGTTACCAAAGAGTAATAAATGAAGCCATTAGATCAGACTTTTTTGTAATGTGATAGTATGTTTTAAAGCCTACCCTCGATCTTTCTCCATGCCTTGTGATAGTGAGGAAAATCTTTGCTGATACTTTCCTTTTATGTAGTTGTTTGAAGTTCCTCTTGAGGAAACCGAAGCATTGTTACGTTATGGATCCGCACTTGTTCAAGGTGCCACAAATGTTTTCTGGTACATGCTAGTAACTATTATTTATCCGATTCTTTTGTATTATGTTTTGTTCTTCTGGTAAATAAATATGTAAACCAGCATACTTTATATGAAACAAATTGATTAGCTAAACTCTGCTTATATCTTCATATATCTACCTTATTCCTAGTTATTTTTTCATGTAAATTGTCTAAAAAGCTGATTAGTAAGCCTGTACTGGCAGGATTGACATACAAACAAATACAAGGCGCTTTCTATCTTTGTTCCATGTGAGACATCATTTAACTATTATTGCATCAACTTTGATATTTTTTTAATTCATATATCGTAGATGTTAAGCCATTCAATGAAACTTTCTTTGGCGCAGTATCTTCTTGAGGAGGTTGCGCTGGTCCCAGATCGCCGTGATAGGATTTCATTGCAGGTTATATTTCTTCATCTTTAGGTGCTTTATACATTAATGTTTCTAATATATGGATAAAACTATGAAGATACAAAAACCTTTCAGTACTTTCCTGATTTGCTTTGTAACTATGCACACATACGTTGTTTATTTATCAATCTATCTTTTTTGTTTTTTTTCTTTTTCCTTTAGGCCTGTCGAGACCTCTTTCTTCTTCTCTCCAGATTTATTCTATTCTATGATCTAGGTGTGCACCCATCTCTTTCTCTGTTAGTTTTCATCTTTTTGCAAAAGTACCAAAAAACAACTGATTTCTACGCTACAGTGCAATTATACATTTTACCTTTCTGCAAATTTAGCCTACTTTTGGAACTTGTATGATCAAACTGCCCCTCTAGTACAGAACCACAATGCATATATTTGAAAGATTGATGCATCAGAGATGGTTCTAAATATGAAAAAGTAGGTTGAACTTGTAAAAGGAGGGAAAGAAAAACAGGCTGTTTGTGGTGAATTATTCGCAAAACTTTGATTTCTTATGAAAAGAGGGTACTTGTTTTGCTCTCTCTTCTTTTTGTTAATACAATTTATGTGACATGTAGATTACTTGCTTGAAAGATTTTTAAAGGAATTTCCTACTTTCCCAAATTCTTTCTTGGTGGGCGGTCCAGCTGATTTCTTTGTTATTGAGCTCACTGATCAGGTAACTTCTCTAGTAATTGCAGTGGTAACAATGGCAGAACTGAGCTTTGATCGTTTTTGTCTTAAATATGATGTTTATCGTCTTATATATATTTCTTCTTCAGCTTCAGAAGTTAAAAGTTGAGCCGGTACTTCTACATTACCTCTCTCGCATGAGCGTTCTTCAAGGTCTGACTATTCAGAACAAGTTTTGAATGCACTTCTAAGTGCTTGCAAATTATAAATCTTAAGATTCTGCTTCTGATGCAGCAAGAAGCTACTCGAAAGATGCTGCAAAAGAGCTGTTGGTGCCTTTCTGGAACAGAGGGAGGGGCAGGGGTTATGAGTCTTATGACCACTTCCCTCCCACTCCCTACCCAAAATCCTGGGTGAACCAAAAAATGTTTGGGTAGAGCCAGATCTAAAATGTGAATTTCTTTTGTCCCTAAAAAAAAAACTGTCTTTTAAAGTACTTAAATCAATTTGTTTTAAAAAATAATTTACTAACTGCTAATTACTGATTTTAAATATATAATTATTATCATAAATTTTTGTTCGGCCCCTCCAAAAATTAAATTCTAGTTCCATTTCTCGTGCCTTATCAAGTTAGCTCTACTCAAGAAGTACTTTTACTTCAGCCTGGCCAAACAGAGCTCTAGATCAATGCGTTGTGCTGTCCAATAATGCAACCTTCGAGGCATATTTACTGTAGTAAATGTTGTGTACAACTGCCTGTAACAGGATTGGAACTGAGGATGACTACAAACACAAGATTGAAGGCATGCCTTTACAGCTTCACGTCTCCTGGTGGTCCCACTTATCCAACAAGAGCTGTGCGACATGCAGCGTGGAACACATTGGATTTGCTTTTCCCTGTGAGTTTATTTATCTTTGAAGTAGCCAGGTGCTTTAATAATACTTAGCAATGTGCATTTCTCTTGATATATGCCTTTGAGGTTATCACATCCTTGTTTAAAAACGCTTCCTCTCAAGTTTCAACACATACTCATTATGATATTTTACCGGGCAAAAGCTAATCTTATGTGCAGTTGCAAATGTCAATCTGAACTTCAAAAAGTTGAAAATTACCTCATGAATAACAACCACCATTTTTGAATTTTCTGTATAGTTTTCTAATTTTCATCAGCGTGAACGTGTCAGCGTGAACGTGTCATGTGTGCTGATTTTTTCAATGTTTTGCAATAGTGTTGCGGCTTGAATTTTGGTGGTGATCACTGGGATATTTCACTATCATATGATAGCCACATTTTAATGGTATTTAGAGAACTTCACTACTAGTTAGGTAGCTGATTGAAACAAATTAATTGTATACATGGTAAATTTTAACCTTTTATACTTTCGATGGCAATTTGCGTGAGGGCCAAACTTCAGACCTGTCTTGTATTTTTTTTTTTTTTTTGAATTTTAAAATCCAAGTTCTTTTGTGAAATGTTGGTTAGGAAAAGAGAAGATCTTTTCATCTTGATAACCAGGAGCTAATAGGTCATTGGAGGCCAGAATGATTATCGCATCTTTTCTACTACAATGAGACGTGCGTCAGCCATTGAACTATTGCAGATTGCACATCTTTCTTGTTTGTTTAGTCATGGACTATTTGTCCAAGGAGCATGAGAAGATTCCTAGAAGGAAGTCAAAAGAATATACTATTCTAATTTCTAAGGATAAAATTATATGGTAAATCACCTCTTATAGTTTATCGAGAATACTTCTGATTTTCTAACCAGGCATTTGATCTTTTGTGAAATTCTTTTTACACGGCTTATGCACTCATCTTCATTTGGCACGATTTGTAATGCCAAATACATGAATATATGCAGGTTGGTCGTTATCCGCGGCACGTGATAAGCCTATTTTTTCGATTGCTCTATCCATGGTATTGGCCCTCTTCTTGTTGGAATTTTGTCCTGACCTGCATCCGCACTGTTCTGTACTACATACTGAACCTCATTGTCTCTAGCTGGGAAAGTATGAGGCGTCCCAAGAATGCATAGACAAATTCTTGGGTGACCGCACTCTACCACACTCTCAGCGCGCACAAACTTCAACTGGAAATTTTTGTTGTAGTTTTTGGTTTTCTGTTTTTGAAAGTTGTATGCTGTCATTTTTGTCTCTGTATTTCAGAAATTTGCACGTATACGTCTGCTTTTATTTCATTGTCTGCTGTTTTTCGAATCGGGACAAACTCGGATTGTAATGTATCTGGTAGGCTTGGTTTCAGGTTGAATGCAAACAATAACACTTGTAGTATAGGTCAAAATTCCAAATTTGCTTATCCTGTTCAGGATGGGAAATAGCTGATGCTGAATCGATGGACCTGCCGTATCATGGTTGTATTGTGTGTTGGTGAGTGGCTTGTAAACCAATCCAATCCGTTGGTTGATCAAACTCTGTAGGCATAGATTAAGTGATAAGATTTGGTAGTGAGAATGTATCTTCATCTTTCAGGAGCAAGAAACAATAGATCAATAGCCTGCTGTTAAGCACGAGTCAAATACGGGTATGGTGCGAGAAATCCAATGTGTGTATGCGGGAGCGGTGACATGTTTTCACTGACTGGACTCGCTTGAAACCAAATATGTTGATGGGGGACGCTTTCGGTGTTGCGGGGGCAGTACGAAAGTGATCCTGTCGGTCATCTGCCATAAAACTTATCCTGTCGGTCACTTGCTTTAATACATCAATTGAATTCAAAACATCAATTGGATTCAGCAACTTCAAAGTTTTGACCGGCTGAAGCAGTGGGACCATTCTCAGTCAACAACTCAGTCAACAACTTCTCCAAGGTTTTTGCCCTAAATGTTAGGATACCGTTTGGTTGGGGGATAGGAGGGGAGATAAGGAATTATTCCTCCTATCCCCAAACACAAACACAGAAAAAAGGGTTGGGATAGCTATCCCACCCCTCCTATAGGAATAGGGGTGGGAACAGCTTTTATCACCTCTATTTAATTTTTTAAAAATTCAAATTTAAATATTTAAATTTAAATTTTAAAATTTAAAAATTTATAATTTATGATTTAAAATTAAAATTTTATAATTTTAAATTTTAAATTGATAGTTTAATTTTTTAAATTTAAAATTTTATATTTTATATTTTTAAATTTAGATTTAATCTTAAATATAAATTTTAAAATTTAAAATTTTTGAATTTTCAAATTTGAGATTTAAAAATTTAAATTTAAATTTTAAAATTTTAAAATTTAAAAAATATATAATTTAAATTTAAAAATTTAAATATAAAATTTAAAAATTTAAATTTAAATTTTAAAATTTTAAAATTTAAAAAATATATAATTTAAATTTAAAAATTTAAATATAAAATTTAAAAATTTAAATTTAAATATAATATAAGGGGCAATATTATTATTTTCTATTTATAACTACTTACTATTCTTTTTATTACATTTTATCTATCCAAATGCTATTTTTCTTAGTCTCGGAAACAATTCAATTTTCATCTAAATGCAAAATTGGTCAATTCTAAACTTATATCTGAATTTATACCTATCTCTGAAATAAATAATTTTTACTTATATTCGAACCAAACGAAGCCTAAGCCACCGTTTGGTTCGGGGTTAAGTAAAAACTTGTTATTCCAGGGATAGAGTTAAGTTCATGGTTAAGGTGAGGTTAGAGTAATTTTGTGTTTGGTTGAGAATTGTGTTTACTCTAGATATAAGTAAAATAGTGTTTGGTTGGAGTAGGTAGGATACAAGGATAGTGGGTAAAATAGTGTTTTGTTTGGTTGGAGTAGTGGGGTGGGGTAGGGTTAGTTAACCCCTAACCCCACCCCAAATGGGCTATTCCGGGATAGCCCATTTGAGATGGGGTTAGCTAACCCCACCCCCTAAACTAGGTGTTTGGGAATAACTTCGGGGTTAAGGGGTTATTCCACCCCTTAACCCGGAACCAAACGGGTGCTAAGAGTCTAGCGTAGGCTTGGCAGTCTTGAATCTCTTGATCTGGCTTTTCCTGACTGGCAACTTGGCCCTGCCCCTGATCTGGATTGCTACAGGCATGACGGCCCATGTAGAGAGAGAGAGAGAGAGAGAGAGAGAGGGGGAGGGGGAAAGGGTTCACCTAGTATAGTATAACTAGTAATTACTATTAATTTTTTCATCATTGAATTATTACTGTTTTACCAATCCTTACTAAATCCTAGATATCCAATGGTCAAAAATTGATAGCAAACACTGTTCTCATATTATTAATAGTATTTTATATATAGTTAAGCTGGAATACTATCGGTAGCAAACGGGTTTCGTTACCACCCATTTGTTTTCGATGATGGAGGCTCCAAATCGATGATCGGCACCGCTGAAAATGATCTATACCACTTGAAGTATCTAGAAATCAAATTTCATGCTTTTCCGACATTGTTCTCTTGTCCATCAAGTGGGTGTACAAATGAACGGCTGAAAATAAATATCCTCTAAAAAGTGATGATAGAAATTTTATAATCAAGATTCAGAGTATAGATCTTGTTCTAAATAGTTTAAAGAATTTTCTAACTAAAATTCAATTGATTTGGATAGTTTTACACCGTTAAACAAAAAAAAGTCTCATATTTACCATTAAAATTACAAATTTTAAAACCCTTTGATCATTAGGTCAATGATGTCGACAAGATTTGGAATTTGATTTCTAGATACTTCAAGTGCTGTAGATCATGTTCAACGGTGCTAATCGTCGATTTGAAGGTTCCATCATCTAAAACAAATGAGTGTCAACGGAGCCCGTTTGCTCTCGATAACATTCCAGCGCAACTTATATATATATATATAGAGTCTGGCTGGGATACTATCGATAGCACGAAGCATTTGGTGCTATCAAGTTTTCTGCCGTTAGATTTATCTCTTTTATCATTTTCATCCGTTCGATTATACTATTCAACCAACCACCCACTCAATCCTAGGGGCCCCACATTATTCTAACCGCACATCTTTTAATCCAAGGGCAGAAAACTTAATAGCACAAAGTCATTGGTGCCATTAATAGTATTCCAGCCTAGTTTTATATATATATATATATAGAATTAGGCTGGAATACTATCAATAGTACCAAGCTATTGGTGCTATTAGTTTTTTAGCCATTGGATTGAGAAATGTGTGGTTAGGATGATGTGGGCCCCTAGGGTGGAGTGAGTGGTTGGTTGAATAGTATAATCTAATGGGTAAAAATAATCAAAGGGTTAAATCTAACGGTGGAAAACTCAATAGCACTAAATCCTTGGTGCTATCGATAGTATCCCAGCCGGACTCTCTCTCTATATATATAGAGTTGAGCTAGAATACTTCCAAAAGCACCAAAGAGGTGGTGCTTTTGAGTTTTTAGCCTTTGGATGAAGAAATGTAGGATTGGGATGATGGTGGTAGGTGGTGGTAGGTGGAATAGTGTTTGATCCAAAGACTATTAATTAATAATCAAGGAGTATATCCAAGGGCTAAAAACTTAGAAGCACCAAAGAGGTGGTGCTTCTAAAAGTATTTTAGCTCAATTATATATATATATATATATATATATATATANCTAGTCCGACATTATCAATAGTTTTACAAGCTCACTATTATTCATAGGATATACATATATAATGTAGGGCATGGAGTGGTATATTATAGATTTAAGGATAAAAAGTTAACAGTAGACATTAAATGTCCTAGTAACAATATTATAGGTGGATTTTATATATATATAGTTGAGCTAGAATACTATCGGTAGCAAACGGGCTCCGTTGCCACCCATTTGTTTTCGATGATGAAGCCTCCAAATCGATGATCGGTACCGTTGAAAATGACCTATACCACTTGAAGTATCTAGAAATCAAATTTCATACTTTTCCGATATTGTTCTCTTGTTCATCAAGTGGGCGTAAAAATGAACGGCTGAAAATGAATATTCTCTAAAAAGTGATGATAGGTTTTGTAATCAAGATCGAAAGTATAGATCTTGTTATAAATAGTTTAAAAAATTTTCTAACCAAAATTCAATTGATTTGGATAGTTTTACACCGTTAAACGAGAAAACGCCTCATATCGACTATTAAAATTACAAAATTTGAAATCCTTTGATCATTAGGTCAATCATGTCGAAAAGATTTAAAATTTGATTTTTAAATACTTCAAGTGATATAGATCATGTCCATCGGTGCCGATCGTCGATTTGAATGCTCCATCATCGAAAACCAATGGGTGGCAATGGAGCCCGTTTGCTACCGATAGCATTCCAGCTCAACTCTCTCTCTCTCTCTCTCTCTCTCTCTATATATATATATATACATATAAAGTGTAGAGCTACTATGCTATTGGAAGCATAAAGTAGTTGGTGTTTCCGATTTTTTATCCCTTAGATCAAAGATTCTACGATTGGGATGATAGCGGTTCCCTTAGGGTTGAGTGGTCCCCTTAGGGTTGAGTGGTCCCCATTGGTTAATAATATTAATCCAATGGTTAGAAATGATCAATGGGGTTTATTTAAGGGCTAAAAAAAAAAATTTCCATTGCCCATCTATATGCTCACAGCAAAAACCCTAAGTTTCTTTTTTGAGACCTTCATCTTCTCTGGGACCAACACTTTCTAAAGCCCATCCTCCATTTTTTGCTCAAAGCAAAAATCCATCTCGGTTTTCCTAGATCATTTCTTTCTTCTTCCTCTCCCAGTTTTCCTCTTCCGTCGCGACCAACTTCGTTACTCGGATTGAGTGCTCGGACGTGCTCTGAAGCCTCTTTCTCCTGCACTCAGATCAAATATCCAAATTTACTCAGTGAGTTTTCTTTGTTTTTCGATTTCTATGGAACTTCTTTCATGACAGATTTAGTTAGCTTGATTTCTTCTTTTTTTTTTGGATTTTTTGCCAACTTTTTATGTAAATTAATTTTTTTCATCTTTCAATCAAGAAGCATTCTTTCCTCTCATTTTACTGAGAAAATCAAGATATTATTTGTAACTTGTCTTATATTCTTTAACTTTCTTTTGATATTACCACTTTATTAACATTTACAAAGTTGTATGGTAATTCTTTGCATACATATATATATATATATTATAATATATATATATATATATACGAATTATGGCTCTATACTATTAATAGTCAACCAAGACTTGGCTGCTATTAAGTTTTCTGCCCTTGATTACAGATGGTAATTGGTATAGATGAGTGGCCCTCTAGGGTTGAGTGGGTTGGTTGGTTAAATAGTATAATTGAAACGGATGAAAATGATTAAAAGGTAAATCTATCGGCAGAGTAAACTTGATGAGTATCGAAATGCTTCAGTGCATCGATAGCGTATCACCAGTCGGACTCATATATATATATATAATATATATATATATAGAGAGAGAGATAGAGCGAGAGAGGAGTCGGCTAGAGGTGCTTGAAAAGCACCAAGCACCTGTGCGTTTGTGATTTGTTTACCGTTAGATCTACGCTTTTAGATCATTCAGCACCGTTAGATTACTATTCACCAACTAACACTTAACCCTAGGCGGCTCACATCATCCTACCGCACATACCTTAATCAAGAGCCACAAACTTATCAGAGCACCAATGACTGTACTGTTTAAAAGTTATAGGAGCTCAATCTATATATATATATATATATATATTAGGTAAGACGAGGAGAGGAGGAGACGAGAGAAGAGAGAGTCTGACTATGGATATCTATCGATAGTACCGAAGCCGCTTGCGTGAGGCTTATTGAGTTTTCTACCGTTAGATCTGACCTGGTGTGACTGCATTTCCACACCGTTAGATTTACTATTAAACTCAACCACCGGGGCTCATCAAGTCCCTAGGGGAACCACTATCAATTTAATCAGGACCAACTCCATCCCAACGTACATCTTTCCACTCAACGGCCGAAAACCCAATAGTACTCAAGCGGCTTGATACTATTGATACTATAGTGTAGCATAATTTTATATATATATATATATATAATATTTATATATATTATATATATATAGTTATATATATTATATATTATATATTATATTGTAGATCGTATAGTTAATGAAACTTTCAAGGCCCATAAACACCTCTCATGAAGGGGAAGGTGCATCTGTAATTGGTTCTTCCAATTTAGAGGCTACTAATGATGAGAAAGATATATTTGGTGATGAGACTTTACTGGGTGTGAGCATTAGGGGGGGAAGAGAAAATGATTCTTATGAAAATCAGAGAAATCAACAACGACAATTAGAAGAAATGAGCCAAGAAGAATCTGCAATCGATGAACCATTTTTGGGTCAAATTTTTTCTAATGCGGAGAAAGCAAAGGATTTCTACAATATCTATGCTTTTAAAACAGGATTTACTATAAGAAAGCAAAGTCATTATAAAGCAAAAAAGCTTGAAGGTAAGGTAACAACTTTGGTATACACTTGTTCGAAAGAAGGACAATCGAAGCGTCAAACAAATGAAATGGGAAATAATGTTGCTTCTTCTCAAACCAATCGAACACCGCAAAAGAAATTTCCATTTAGACGATGTGAGTGTAAAGTACACCTGAGATTAAAAATGGTTGAAGGAGGAAAGTGGATGGTCATGAGTTTTAATAAAGTGCATAATCATGACTTGATTGTAAGTCCTTCAAAGGCTCATTTTTTTGCTCACACCACTCAATCACCAATGAACAAAAAGAAATGATAAATATGTTAAGTGAGCAAAACATTTCTACTTCACAAATTATGTCATCTTAGCCACAAGAGAGGGAGGAATGAAAAATATTCACTTCATTCGAAAGGACTTAAGTAATGCAATCGTTGAACAAAATAGAAGGCTCATTGGGATTGACGTGGCAAGTGTTCTTAATTATTTTCGGGAGCTTCAACAAAAGGGTCCATCATTTTTGTGGCAAGTGTTCTTAATTATTTTCGGGAGCTTCAACAAAAGGATCCATCATTTTTCTATGCCATAGAAGTTGATGAGGAACGTACAACATGTAATTTATTTTCGGTTGATTGGAGATTAAGAATGGCGTATCAATCCTTTTCGGATGTCGTAAGCTTCGACACAACATATTGCACCAACAAATATAGCATGCCTTTTACACCGTTTGTTGGCGTTAATCATCATAAGCAATCTATCTTCTTTGGATGTGCTTTACTAAGAGATGAGACCGCCAATACCTTTTGTTGGTTGTTTAAAACTAAGCTAGAAGCAATGTTCGACTGTCATCCCGGGGCCATTTTTACGGATCAAGATCCTGCCATGAGAAAGGCAATCAAGCTAATATTTCCAAACACTGTTCATAGGTGCTGCCAATGGCATTTCATGAGAAAAGCAAGAGAGCACCTAGGGGTTCTCTATGGCTCAAAAAGAGGTTTCAAAGATGACTTGGAATCATGTATAAATAATAGCTTGACTGTTGATGAATTTGAGAGTGATTGGGCATCTATGCTTGAAAAGTACGATTTCCTTGATAATAGCCATCTTTGTTTTCTATGGAATTGCCGTCATCAATGGGCTCCTGCATATTTTCGAAGTACTTTCTTTGCAAACATGTCTACCTCGCAACGTAGCGAAGGTATGAATGCGCTTTCAAAAATTTTTTTTGGACTCTCACACTTCAGCATATAAATTTGTAATTCAGTTTGAAAAGATAGTGTCAAGTAGATACGAAAAAGAGGATGAGGAAGAATTTAAAATGAAAAACGGGGGTTCTACTTTGTGGACCTTGGATCCAATTGAAGAACGAGCTCGTGAAATATACACAAAAAAAGTTTTTGCCGACTTTAGAGACCAGTTGAAGGTACTCACAGGTTATAGATTTGTTGAAGTAGAGAAAAACACATATAAAGTATTCACTATAGAAAAACCTTCTATCTCCAAACAACGAATTTATTCTTATATAGTTATTGTTGACAAAGATGAGGATATAGTGTCTTGCAATTGTAAAATATTCGAATTCGTAGGGATATTGTGTGCTCATGCTCTCAAAGTGATGCATTTTATAGGAATACATCACATTCCGAAAAAATATATCTTGAAAAGATAGACAAAAGAAGCTAAAAGTGGCACAGTACTTGATAGTGTGGGAATTGTAGTAGTTGGTGAATCATCAAATAATTAAGCACAATGGTTTCAAGCAATTAGCTTACAATGTCAAAAATTCATATATGAAACTACAAAGAATTATAAGTCATATACTATGGGAACTGAAAAATTGAAATCGATTATTGAAGAACTTTCGACATTTAACCAAGAACTTGAAAGCGAAAAAGGATCAAAATATGATTTGAATCCTAGTCATCAATGAATTTTCATTTCACAAACAAGTCGTGTAAATGCTAATTTAGAAAAACAGATTGTAAAAGATCTGCCACAATCACAGTGCAAAGAAAAAAGAAAGCCTCAACGACTTAAGCCACCTGCCGAAAAGAATCCCAAGAAGTCACGAACTTGCCTAAATTGTCAAAAGAAAGGCCATAACATTAGAACTTGCAAAGAGGTAATTTTTCTCCTTTTTGGGTGTTTTCTAATGTAATTTGGTTGTTTTTTTTTTTCTAATATAATTTATATTTAATTTGCTAATTTTGGATTGTTATTGTCTTGCCCCAGCCCAGCAGAAGCCGCCCGACGCGTGCACAGACCCGCTGTGTACACCAACCACGATGCACACAAGGCGTCTACAAACACAAGAATGAACAAGATCAAGTCCTAACAAGACTATTAGAGCGAGTAATATAAAATCACTAAGGTTCTATCACAAGAGATCCACAAAATATACAAAGTGCATATATATATAAATCCAAAAGTCTAACAGCAACTCTAAATCAAATACATAATACATCTTTCCACAAGATACAAAAAGAAAGATGACATCGGGTCCCTCTAAATATCTCTGTAGGGGCTCTAGCTAGTCGCTAATCCCCTTGCCACGATCCCTAGCCTCTCTTGCCGCTGAAGGCTCTAAAACAAAAACCATCAACAAATAGGGGTGAGAACTATTAAACAATAGTTCCCAGTGGGTAAGCCGCCGAGAGTGGCGAAATACACCACTAAGTCAATTGAGGCATGCTATAAAGGGGTAAGTAAATAACATATATAAATGACAAGTAAAATAAACATGTTCAATTCATAGTCATGCCTCTACTAACAGATTTAGTATCAAGTATGTGATATTCTAATTTCATTTATTCCACTATATGCCAATGTCAGTTTACATGCATATTCATTATGTCCATAATGCTACAAAGAGTAAAGTATGCTTTTCATTATTATTCTAGCCATGCATTTGTACTAATCCACATAGGAGTAGGTTTACTACCTCTAAAGTTATCAATATCATAATGTCCCACAAATTGTCCAACTTTTATGAATGCATCAAGTAGTAACATAAAGTAGCAAACCACAAGTATGCACATCTACTATGTATGCATCAACTACGGAGAAATACAATGTCAAGTTAAGTCTCAATACCCAATTTACAAGGGATTTACACGTGGTAATGTCCTGGCTCGTGCCGTGCCTTAACTGTGGGGGTCATCATTTTTCCTGCAAGAAAAGAGACACCGCCCACGGCATCCCAATTTGGCGCCCAATCCCACATGGGCGATCTATCGTCGCAAAGCTAAACTCCGGAGTGCCGGCTTGTAGGGAGCGACCCTCACAAGCATGTGCGAATGAGCACAAGGGCAAGCAAGCGTGATCATAGCATAGGGTCCACAATTTGGGATACTCAATCATCATGTCTAAAACATGAAATTTTCACACATTGACTCGACGGTCGGGTACTAGATTATTCATGTTATGTCTTGTCCACAACTAGTTGGGTGGTATGTCCCTACCAACATATATAATATCTAAAGCATGCATAGTTTATATGACAATATCCTACCTAGGATAGTTCACTATTTTATTCAAATCTCCATGGTTCTCAACATGCAATTACAATAATTGTCAAGAGAAACATTTACTAATGCCATATGCAAAATAATTATGATATTGTTGGAAGCTGAATTTTCCGACCCTTGACCTAGTCAAACGATACTCCTCGGGATATGCGTCGGGGTGATAAGCGGCTGCTTATGATGACCCTCGAAATCTGCGCCCTTTGATCTATCAAGCGATTCGGTTGATGAGGGATCCAATCAACCGGGTCCGTAAACTCTATTCTCTCTTCTGTTTGGCTGGATGAACCGAATGCATAGGAGAAGCCAGAATTTCGACCAAGAAATGAGCTGAATAGCTAATACAGCACAGGAACTGGTCGGCCTGAAGAGCCGAACACTGCCTTTTATTGAAGTAGAACGGGGAAAGTACAGGAAAAAGGGGTTTCGTCTACAGCAGAGTGATGCCCAAAGGGCAGACAGACTCCAGGATGCTAAATTACAGGAACTACTCCTAGAAAAAGCGGTAAATGTAGGGAAGAAAGATGCAAAAAAATAAGGGTGGTCTTTTGTTCGCAGGGAAAAGACCTCTTTTTAGGGTGTTATTACCCTATTTATAGATCGCCCCCCTGATCAATTATTGCTCTTACACGATCGACCATTATCTCCTCATATTCCGGACCACCTCCAGCCGATCGGAACCGCATGTAACTGCTTGCGGTTACCGTAACTTCCTTCAATTGGCGCGATTTGGTTTCCTTTACACTTTTTTGGTGCTCCCGGTGCATGACCGAATAGATGCTTTTGAAGGGAATACCAGCATCCCACTCGCCCGCGCCTAATTGGCTCAACAATTGCCCCCTCGGCAGCTTTCGAAGTAACACTTCGGTAGCTGGCGTGGCCTGAGTCGCGATTACTTTTTGCTTCCCGATATGGTTTCATCTCAGCCGTTCCTTTTTCTGCTTGCCGAAATCCTGTAATTGTTTCAATAACCAGTGCGATTCGAGGCGTCGTTTTCGGTCCAATCACATTCAAAATCTCTGTACCAGTACCTGACGTAATCCAAGGCGTGACCCTCTGTACCGTTCAATCTAAGCCGTTTATTTTCTTTCTTACGGCCTGATTTCAATCCTCATTTTGTCTCATCTGCGGCATTAACTAGGTCATCTTAATTACCGCCGTCTATTCATCATTATAGCCTGCCTCAAAACTCGCTTCGACGCGACGGTTCGATATGACGGCCTTTCTTCTTCTCTAAGCTTCTTATTCGTTTTGTCTCTTCTATTTCTTCTTCGTCTTCTTCAACGAAAATTTTCTTTCGCTTCCCTCTTCTTCTTCATTTTCTCTGATTTATTTTTCACTTGGCTTCTTTTCTCTTTTTCTTTTCTGACTAATGGCGCTGGTTCCGCCTCTTCCTTCTCTCCCGTCTTTGGATTACACTATACTTAAACCCTTCGTTGATTTAGACCCTTCTCGCTTTATTTTGGGTCATTCTCTTGTAAACGAGTCATTTCCTGCCGATTACTTACCCTTTACTGGTGATGGTCTTCCCCTGAGAAAACCATTCATCTTTAGTCTTGGTACTCATCGGCTTCGACAGGAAAGAGTCTTCGAACCTGGTCGAGCATCTCAGAAACATATTTGGCCTGGCTAGATAGGGTAGAAGCCGCTTTTGGTGACTTTTGGCGGGAAATCGGCATTTATGAAGCTATCGAATTGTCTCGACATCCTCCTATAGCCGATAACCTTCTTCTAGCTGCTACTCTATGTTTTTGGTCTCCTGCTTCTAATGTTTTTTTTTTCAAAAGAGGACCTCTCACTCCTACTCTTCTTGATGTTGCCGTTATTATCGGCTTACGCCCTCATGGAGTTACTATTTCCATGTCCTATAACCCTGACGACGTATCTGATTTCGAGGATGATTTAGACCTCAATGACTTGGCTTATTCCAAATTTATTCGTAAGTTTGCAGGTGAATCCCCTGCTCCCGACACTAGGAAAGAACATACAGCCTTCCTCCTACATTGGTTATGCCACAATCTCTTTTGTACTCGTTCTCAGAAGATTAATCGTGACTTTGTCCCAATCGCCGTTGGTTTGTCTAACGGCGATAGATTAGCTCTAGGGCCTTATTTTCTTGCCTTTGTTTACAGAGAGAGTTTTGATTCCATCAAATCTCTGCCTTCCGGAGATGGTATTGCCATCAGCTCTGGCTGCGGCGTTTTCTGGTTTCTACAAATGTTTTTGCAATTCTATATTCCTGCTTTATGTCAATCCCCTTTTAATCCGATTTCTGCTGCCCAATTTGACTCTTATGGGTTAGCTCTCAGCTGTCTGCAGCCGATGACTTCGGGTCAACCTTCTGACTTTCTTACTTATTTCAAAACTTTTTATGAGCCGAGTTCTGACTCGGTTATTTCTTGGGCTCCCTTTGCTGACCGACTTACCGGTCCCTCTTGGTTCCTTGCCCGGTTTGAAGCCATCCAAGGCAAATTGGCCTCTTCTCGCGCTAGTGAATACTCGGAGGTATGGCACTCTTATTTGGCGCCGAGAGATCTTCATGTGGGGTTAAAATCGCGTTCAAAATTATTACCAAGTACTGAGTTTATTCCCCTCAATATGTGGCCCGCCAATTTGGATTCGTTCAGACAATTCCTGCTCCATCTAAATTTTTTACGGCGAATACGGCCGATTATCGTCCCCCTACTAAGGGCATAGCCGAAGCTGACAAGATTTCGACTATGGAAAATCGCCTTCGACGATTCTTTGAGTTAGTAAGCTTCAGGCCGAATTATACAGGGATAGCTCTTGCCTGTTATGCTACTATTTGGGATCAATTTACTAATCGTATTTTCGACCTTTCTCTGTCTCGAGCATTCCGTAGAACTATTCATCCGTTTGTTCCGGCTGATACTCCTGTACTATCATCATCACCAAGGAGAGAATCAGAAGAGATTCCTGATCACACCTCTAATGTCCAGCCTTCTCCTTCTGTAATGTACTTACTCCTATTTCTAACTTTTTCTCCCTTAACATGTCCAATACTTATTATTATTATTATTATTATTATTTTTATATCTGCAGTCGATTCCAGTTTCTCCATTGGTCCCAACTTCAGAAAAAATGCCAATTGAGACTGCTCAATCTACTCCGCCGCTTTCAAAGCGGCGTAAATCAGTTGCCAAAAGATCCTATTCTACACATGCCGAAGGTATTTTTTCGGCTGATGTATCAAAGAAAAAAGCTAAAGAAACGCCTTCGGCTCCTATTCCTGAAGAAACGCCTTCGGTTGATGCCTCCAAACAAGACTCTGTTCCCAATGAGCCCATTGAGATTGAGGTACGTATATTTGATTAGTCACTTTAACTTGTATTATTTTCTCAACTCATTTACCATTCTTTTAATAAAACAGTCCTCTCCTGAAAATAATTCAAGAGCTCGTTTTGCTTCTTCTTTGAAGGCGCAAATGGATAGACAGCTTTGCAGGGAAGCTCGTCTTGAAAAGAAACGAGGTATGGAGAAAAAGAAAAAATCCGTTGCAGAAGCGAGCACGATGCCATCACCAGGTGAAGCTATATCACCTCTTTCTGCCCCAACCCCAATTACAAGGGATGACAAAGCAAATGTACCTCTCGAGCAAGGTTCTGGAGAAGCGCAAGGCTCTGGAGAAGCAAGCACCATACCTCCAACTCATGAGACTTTCCCTTCTGCTCCTGAGGATCCTCTAGCTGCTAGTCTCCATTCTTTACTGGTCTCGAGCCCCAATTCTAATGAGGGAGATGATTCTTCAACCATTGTCGTATCCTCAAACACTCAAAGCAAATTTGACGAGTGTTTTAAGATATATAGCAATGGTATCCCTAACTTAGCTCAGAATCCAGAACAATTTGATCGGCTATATACTCTTTTACTCGATTTGGCCGATCAAGCAGATATTACTTCTAGTATTAAATGTTTTGTAGAGACTCTGTCATCTCAACTTTCTTCTTTTTTAGCTCGGCAACGATCTTTGGGTGCCGAACTTTTATCTTTAGATCAACATTTTCATCGTGTTGATCACTTTAAGAGGAAAATCCCTAAAGTGGCGGCTCCAATTGCTGAAGTGAACCGCGAAGATCAATCTCTTGCAACCAGGAATCGGTTTTACGGCAGCGCATTCTAATCCTCAAAGAAGAATTAGCTGCGCTTGAATCTACTCTGGTGCAAACTTCTGAACGTCGTCTTCAATTACGGGATCAACTGGAGTCTAAAAGAGAAGAGGGAGTGAAAATTCAAGAAGAGCTCTCTCAGCTCTATAAGGTGCATCCCTTGATGAAGCGCCGACGAAAAGCTGCTGAAACCGCCCAAGCCAATCTTATAGCCGAATGGAATCAAATTAGGGATTTATTATCTTGATTCAGCTTATAATTTTCTAACTTTGATTTAATTTCTCCTTTGTGTATTCTAACTTTGATGCTTCTCCCACATAGATGGGTAGTATTTCCTCAAATACTATCCATTAATAGATTTTTCATTTTCTAAACCATCTCTGTTCTGCAAGTAATATGCATTTCCTTTTGTGATTCGGCTGACTTGGAATGGCCCTTCCCAATTTGAAGACAATTTTCCATACATTCGGTTCTTTTGACCGATTGGAAAAACCAGCCGAAGTACTAAATCACCGACGACAAATGTCTTTGATCAAACTCTCTTATTGTATGCGCTACGCACTCGGCTTTGGTATGCTTGCATATTATCTAAAGCTATCAACCGAGTATCACATACTTCCTCTGCTTTGTCTTTCATTAAATTACTGTATTCATCAGCCGACAGATCTTGTTGCTTTTCTGTCCTCAAAGAAGGAACTGTTATCTCGGCTGGAATTACGGCCTAATGGCCGTAAACTAATTGGAATGGTGTCATCCCTGTTGCCGTTTTCACTGAAGTTCGACATGCCCATAATTCGGAAAATTTTTCATTCTATTTTCTCGGATGCTTTCCTATATGTCGTTTCATAAGGTTGACGACTAGTTTATTCGCTGCTTCTACGTGTCCATTCGCTTGGGCATAATAAGAAGGCGAATAGAGCAACTTTATTTTTCGAGACTCGATGAACCGAACGAACTGTCCTCCTATGAACATTGTCCCTTGGTCGGTCGTAATTGTCTCGGGAATCCCAAAGCGATGAATTATATGATCTTCAATAAAATCAATAATTTTTTTTTGAATAACCAATCGAGTGGGTTTTGCTTTCACCCACTTGGTGAAATAATCGACAGCGACTATTAAAAATTTGTGACCAGTCGAGGAGTTCGGCTGAATTTCTCCAATTAAATCCATGGCCCAACCTCGAAAAGGCCATGGTTTAATGATTGCATACATTTCAGAGGCCGGAATTCTCTGGATTGAGCCATGAAATTGACAATCCTGACAACCTTTGACATATTCTATACAATCTTGATACATTGTTGGCCAATAATATCCTAAGTGCCGAATTGTCCATCTTAACTTTTTTTCGGCTAAATGGGTTCCACATATTCCTTCATGTGTTTCTCCCATTATCAACAGAGCTTCTTCAGGCCCTAAACACTTTAATAGAACTTCTTCGGCTGTTCTCTTGTAAAGTTGACCATCTAACAAACAATAGCCGAGAGCTCTTCTTCGAATATTATAGTCGACCTTTCTATTAGGATCCTCCAGATATTTGATTAATAATTTTCTCCAATCTTCCTTCACTTCTATGGGAGTTATAATCGGTGCTCATACATGAACTGAAGGTAGCAACCTCCTCTGTATTACTATTGACTCTGACTTCGGCTCTCTATATCCTGAAGCTGACTGAGCTAGTTCCTTTGCCTTTTCATTTTTCTGTCTGCTCAAATGTTCGAATTCAGTTTCTCTGAACTCACATAGTAACTCTAATGTCTTCCTTAAATAATTTTGTAAATTCGGGTTTTCACATCGGTATTCTCCAATGACTTGCCTGATTACTAACTGTGAATCGCCGAAGATAGTTAATCTTTCCCAACAAACTTTGCAGTTCCTTTTTGCACTTTGGTGGCGGTAATTCTAATATCGCTTTCGCCTTATTTTTATCAATTTCGATCCCTTTTTTATGCACTAAAAATCCTAGAAAGTTTCCTGCTGAAATTCCGAAAGCACATTTCAAAGGGTTCATTTGCAAATTATATTTTCTCATTCTTTCAAAGGCGAGTTTTAAATCAATCTAGTGCTCGGCTTGTGATTCAGATTTTACGACTATATCATCAATATATACTTCCAACATCTTGCCGATTAAATCATGGAAAATAAAATTTATTTCTCTCTGGTAAGTAGCTCCGGCATTCTTTAAGCCGAAAGGCATAACAACCCATTCAAAGGTTCCAATCGAACCAGGGCATCTAAAAGCCGTTTTAGCCACATCTCCCTCAGCAATATAAGTTTGATTATAACCAGTATATCCGTCCATAAATGACAGAATTTCATTACCGGCAGCCGAATCTACTAACATATCGGCTATTGGTATGCGGTACTCATTTTTTGGCGTGGCTAAGTTTAAATTCCTGAAATCAATGCAAACTCTAAGTTTATCATTCTTTTTTCGTACTAGAACTATGTTAGATACCCAATCAACATAATAGGCCGCTCTAATAAATCTGGCCTTCAAAAGATTTTCTATTTCATTCTTAATTTGGAGTACAATACTCGGCTCAAATCTACGAGCCGGTTGTTTAAAAAGCTTAAACCCTTTTTTGATAGGCAGCCTGTGCTCTATAATTTTTCGGCTTAAACCTGGCATTTCTTTATAGCTCCAGGCGAAGCAATCTTTGTACTCCTTCAACAGCGTCTTCAACTCCTCCTGTTGTTGAGCCGATAGCTTTGCACTTATATATGTCGGTCTTTTGTCTTCATCAGATCCCAAGTTTACTTCTATCAGCGGATCTTGGGTCTCTAGCTTTTCTCACCGACTTTAATAGGCGATTCTTCTAGATTCAATTCGTTTGCTTGCCTATTCATTTCGTGTGATTTGTCGGTCTCGATGACCGACTTCATTTGACTTTCTTCTTCGGCTCTGTAAACCGAATCTATTATAACTTCTTCGGCTTTATTAGCCGAGTCGTCAAGCGTTAACACATCGGCTATGGTAACCGAATCATCCTCATAGCCGATCTTGTTGATTGGCTTATCCTGTCGAGGCTCTTGACAAGCCTCTATTCTTAATTTTTCGGACTCCATTTTAACCACCTTGGTGGCTCTTCATCAGCCACCATACCATTAACATCTTTGGAGAGGATTAATTGAATCCCCTCCTCTGTTACTCTGATATAAGAAATCTGATCTGGATCTGCATCGGCCCAATTGGTGTGACCGATGTCCTCCATGTTGACATCTATCATTTGGGGTCGTCCTTCGGCCTGGATTTCTTCTACCTTGTCTCCTATCCACTGGAACAGCTTCCCGTGGAGTGTAGAGGGTACACACTCATTCGAATGTATCCAATCTCGTCCAAGCAATAAATTGTATTGGCTATCTGCATTCACGACAAAAAACACAGTTTTCAAAGTTTTGGAGCCTACTGTGAGTTCGGTGGTGAGTACTCCTCGAGCTTGTTGATCGTTTCCAGTGAAGTCGGTTATAATTGAGTCGGTGGGCTTCAACTCATCCTCATCTTTGCCCAGCTTCTTGAAAAAAGTAGGCATCACATTGACTATGGAACTACCATCTACCATAACTCGGCCTACCGGCCGACCCTCGATTAAGGCCTTTATAAAGAGAGGCCTTATGAATCTCGTCTGCATAGCCGATGGTTTCTCGAAAACCACTGCATCGGCCGGTTGAACATCTTCCAATTGCAACTGGGCTACTTTAAGCCCATATTCCTCGTCTCTGAACTCTTCATACTCGACAAGCTCTGCCTTGAAAGATTGAGGTAGGGCATATACCATATTCACCTCGGCTGGTGACTCGTCAGCCGACTTTTCTTTAATTCTCTGTTTCTTCTCTTCCGACTCCTTGGCCGTTTCGGCTGAAGAGTCACTCTCCATGCGGACCTCTCTTTCCTTGGGAGGCCATCGTTCTCTCTTAATAATCGTTTCAAGGGAGGCTATTTTATCTTCTAGCTCTCTTCTGGTCATCTTTTCTTCGGACTCGGCCTCGGCCTCAGTTGGCCGTTCTACTTTTGACTTTATCCAAGGGACAGGTGATGAGCCACCTGCCTCGTGGTCATTTTTCATTAGGCGAAAAGGGTGTGCTTGCTCATTAGGACGCCTCCAAACATTGAACCTCATTCCTTTCGCTTCTTCGTAATGTTGTCTTGCCTCGGCTTGTATCCTCTGCTGCCGACGCTTTTGAGTTTTTGTTAACATCGGCCCTTGCCACCTGGTCGATGGTTTGACTTCAACTTCGTGCCATTCATCCACTGGCACATTCGCCGGTATCTTTACAGTCTTCAAATGGTTTTTCAAAATTTCTCTTCTCTTCCAAGGTCTCGGCCACGGCTGAGTGCTGAGTTCATTGACTAGTCTCCGACCGAGGAATTCTATATCTCCCTCGATCATTCCCTCAAATTCCGGTTCTGGTCTCGGCCTCGTTTGATGCTGCCAATGTGGCCGATATCCAGGAATTCTTGGCTTAGTGCCGAAGGGTCTACCCTGGTAGTCCCATTATCTTTGACGCTCGCCGCGCCTGTTGTTATAATAATCATGCAGAATCTTCTGCATCAACATGTCTTGTTTGCGCTGAACCGATTCGACTTCCGGTTCAGTGTCATTGGAGGCTTCATCCGAGCCTTCCTCTTCTTGATCCTCACCATTAGGNGATGTGGGACTATTGGGGTGTCACAGACTCCCCCCGTTAAGGCCCTGACGTCCTCGTCAGTCCAATCACACATAGCCCAAGATCACCAGGCGATGTGAGACTCGTCTCGCTAGCCCGTCATCCAGACCCTGGCTCAGCCGAGACTCGCCACACATGTACAGCTGGTGAACCGGCTCTGATACCAAATGTAACGACCCAGCCTACTAGTCAACAATAACTCGATCGGTTCCCGAAAACCACTGCATCGGCCGGTTCAAAATGCTTAAGCCCAATTACAACTGGACTAGCGTGTAAGCCTCATATAAACTCGTATCAGAACTCTTCAGTACTCGACAACCGATGCCTGGAAAGATTGAGGTAGGGCATATACCAAACTCACCTCCGCTGGTTAGACCCTGACGTCACCCGACGGGTCTTCAATACTCAGATCACAGATAGACAGACTCCAGGACCATTACCAGGCTGAAGAGACACTCTACAGGCGGCACCTACGCGTTCCTTAAGAGGCCATCGCTCTCACTCAATAACCGTTTCAAGGGAAGCTACTTTATCCCGCATAGCACTCTACTGCTCATCACTTCTTCGGACTCGGACTCGGCCTCAGATACCAATTGCAACTTTTGACCCGACCCGCAAGCAACAATAACTCGGTGATGACCCAACAACCTCGTGCCCAAAATGCATTAAGCCAAAAGGGTATGATTACTAGCATGTAGGACGCCTCAAAAAATCTGAACAGAATCACTATCCCATCTTCGTAATGTGGGACTATTGCCGCGGCTTGTATCCTCTACAGCCGACGCTTTTGAGTTTTTGTTAACATCGGCCCTTGCCACCTGGCCGATGGTTTGACTTCAACTTCGTGCCATTCATCCACTGGCACATTCGCCGGTACCTTTACCGACTTCAAATGGTTTTTCAAAATTTCTCTTCTCTCCCAAGGTCTCGGCCAAGGCTGAATGCCGAGTTCGTTGACTAGTCTCCGACCGAGGAATTCTATGTCTCCTTCGGTCATTCCCTCGAATTTCGGCTCTCGTCTCAGCCTCGTTTGATGCTGCTAGTGTGGCCGATATCCAGGAATTCTTGGCTTGGTGCCGAAGGGTCTACCCTGGTAATCCCATCGGCTTTGACGCTCGCCGCGCCTGTTGTTGTAATAATCATGCAGAATCTTCTGCATCAACATGTCTTATTTGCATTGAACCGATTTGACTTTTGGTTCAGTGTCATTGGAGGCCTCGTCTGAGCCTTCTTCTTCTTGATCTTCACCATTAGGAATGTCATCCCATTCCTCGGGGAACGCCATCAACTCATTCTACTCGTTGCCTCTTTTCTTGGCATTGACGATGGCTTCCCAATCTTTCTTCGTCATTTCGGGCTTGCACCTTATGCAAAGCCGAAGATGTTTTTAGGCATGTGCCACGTTATCTGCGGTCACCTGGTCCGCAGTCTCTTTCACTTTAATATTCACTATATTGACCTGAAAAGGAAACGAACTTTCGTTAATTATCTTATTTTCATTTTCTTGGTCGGCTAATATGAGCCGACCCTCGTCTATTTCTTCTTGGATTTGCCTTTTTGGAGTCGCTTTTCCTTTTCCTTTCATGTTCACGGCGTTGACCTGTGATGGAAAAGGATTCTTATCAATTTTCATATTTTTATTTTCTTGGTCGGCAAAGATGAGCCGACCTTCGTTTATCTCTTTTTGTATCTGCCTTTTGAAAGCAGTACACTCACTAGTTTTATGGCTCCATGAATGGTGCCACTTACAATATCTTCTGCGTTTTAGTTCTTCTACAGGAGGTATAGTTTGGCCCTCCTGTAGTTTAATTCGTCCATCCTTTAGCAACCGATCAAAAATCAGATCGGTCTTTGCTATATCAAACGAATAACTAAATGCAGACACATGTGCTTTCGCCTCTCTTGACTTGGCGGGTTTTAACAAAGCACATTTATATGGTTGATTATTTCTTACCATCTCGGCAGCGCAAATTTCGGCTTCATCAGTCGAATCCTCATTCTCTTCAGACGAATTCGGCTCTTCATGAGCCGAAGACTCTTCAAGGAAAAAGATATTTTTCTTATTTTTTTGCTCCAATCTTTCTTTCGGCTCCATCTGGGCCGATCTTCATTGTTACATTTTCGAAATTGCTCGTATTGGGCAACTCGAACTCCCAAATCAAGAAGATTTGAAAAGAATTTATCCTCAAAATTATCTTTAATTTTAAAATGCATGCCGTTGAATGCCATTTTGGCAAATTCCGATTCCGGCATTCTTACGAAACAACGGTTTCGAGCAGTTTTAAATCGGTTCAAATATTCATCAACCGATTCTTCTGTTCTTTGTTTGAATTGAGCCAAATCCGCAACTGATAATTCTGGCTCTGTTTTATAAAACTGTTCATGAAATTTACCTTCTAACTCGTTCCAGTCTCGGACGGAGTTAGCAGGTAAACTCGTGTACCAAGTGAAAGTCGTCTTAGTCAATGAGGTATTAAATAACCTCAACTTTAAAAACGAATCTGCCGCGGCCTCACGGCACTGAGCTGTAAACCGCGCGACATGCTCGACCGTATTTTTGGTCTTGTTGCCGGAAAACTTGTCAAACTTCGGCATCTTCCAATTTGCCGGATATGGGTGTTCTATATCTATATTTGCAGGGTATGGTGACCTGAATACGGGCCGCATTGCCGGCCTTGCACCTACTCCAAAAGTATTCTAGATGGCTTCTTCTATTTGCGCATAAATCTCGTTATTAATCCCCTATAAAGGGGCTTACGCTGGTGCTGGGTTCGGTGGCTGTGGCGCACCGAGATTCTGCACCAAAGGATTAACCCCTTGTGCATTTGGAGTCTGCCCCCTAGTCCCTACATTTTGGGGCTGGTACACTGCTACCGGTGGAGGCGATGGCAGCCCCCAAGCTATCTCTGGCNCTTGCGCTGGTGCTGGGTTCGGTGGTTGTGGCGCACCGAGATTTTGCACCAAAGGATTAACCCCTTGTGCATTTGGAGCCTGCCCCCTAGCCCCTACATTTTGGGGCTGGTACGCTGCTACCGGTGGAGGTGGTGGTAGCCCCCAAGCTATCTCTGGCTGTTGACCGGCATTAACTACAGCCGGTCTATATGCCGCTTGATATGGTGCCCCCTGGTATTAGGGCTGACCATTCACCGGTGTTGCAGGATTTTGTAACACTGGTGCCATCATAGGTGTTTGTAAACTTAATGTTGGCTGATCATTCCGAGTCAACAATTGCCCTATTCGGGTTATGTTCTTATTAGAGGCCGTGATTGCGGTCAATACGGCATCCAGCCGTGCAGTACTTGCATGACTATTTTGGTCCAAAACTTGCAAGATCCGAGTCATTTGTCCAAGCGCTTGAGCCAAGCTAGGCTCTTGTTGGCCAGATTGACCACTGGTCTCACCTTCAGCAGGTAAGACTGCTTGGCGCTCTGCAACATTCTCTGAATTACTAGGCTATTCACTCCCAGAATTTCTAGGAATAGCCCTATTACGGAGATTCATGCCGTTATCATCAGCTATACTTTATATAAAATATAAATTTACCTTATATTAGGGTCCCACTGGGCGTGCCAAAAAATTATTGGAAGCCGAATTTTTCGACCCTTGACCTAGTCAAACGATACTCCTCGGGATATGCATCGGGGTGATAAGCGGCTGCGAATGATGACCCTCGAAGTCTGCGCTCTTTGATCTATCAAGCGATTCGGTCGATGAGGGATCCAATCAACCGGGTCCGTAAACTCTATTCTCTCTTCTGTTTGGCTGGATGAACCAAATGCACAGGAGAAGCCAGAATTTCGACCAAGAAATGAGCCGAATAGCTAATCAGCACAGGAACTGGTCGGCCTGAAGAGCCGAACACTGCCTTCTATTGAAGTAGAATGAGAAAAGTATAGGAAAAAGGGGTTTAGTCTATAGCGGAGTGATGCCCAAAGGGCAGACAGACTCCGGGATGCTAAGTTACAGGAACTACTCCTAGAAAAAGTGGAAAATGCAGGAAAGAAAGATGCAGAAAAATAAGGGTGGTCTTTTGTTCGCAGGGAAGAGACCTCTTTTTAGGGTGTTATTACCCTATTTATAGATCGCCCCCCTGATCAGTTATTGCTCTTACACGATCGGCCATTATCTCCTCATATTTCGGACCACCTCCAGCCGATCGGAACCGCATGTAACTGCTTGCGGTTACCGTAACTTCCTTCAATTGGCGCGATTTGGTTTCCTTTACACTTTTCCGGTGCTCCCGGTGCATGACCGAATAGATGCTTTTGAAGGGAATACCAGCATCCCACCCGTCCGCGCCTAATTGGCTCAACAGATATGTCCACAAGTACCACAATGGATGTCATGCATATATCTTTCCACTAACATCCCCACTACATGGAGTAGAAGTATTATGATGCAAATAATTAATTCCACTAGTATTACATGCAATCATCTCTATTAGGGTTCGCCCCAAGGGCTTTATATTCTCTTTTCCTCATGTTTAAAACATGGAATACAGCTATATCTGATATCATGTCATAATGTCAAGTTCTAGTTGTTCAACTAGGCTAAATGTAACAAGCTTAGCTTCATGATGACCTTATCATGCACTATGTCACAATGTCACAATCACCTTATCTACAACAAGTATAATATTATCATGCAAGTAATGCTAAGTTCCATTTACCATGTCTATAACAAGTATAATATTATCATCATGTAAGCTAACCACTTGTCTAACCCATTCACTAGGTACTCTCAAGAGTTATACCAACATTCATACTCTAACATGCGTCCTATGGTTGCATAAAAGAGAAGTTATCATGAAATGTCATTTAATGTACAAGTCCATATATCTGCCTCTACTACATAGAGCATTTATTTTACTACACATAACATGTATGTATTATGTTTTCATAAATTTTAGCATGTCATATTGAGCATAAATAAACGTCTAATTATGTCTTAAAACCACATCGGGGGAGTTCACCCATTTCGGTGAGGTCAAACCCACCGGATGATCTTCGAATCCTTTCATTCCTTCGAACGAAGTTGTCGACTAAGCTCTTAACACCCTAAAAGAATTTCTAAGAGGGTTAGGGGTAATGAATGAACACCCCACAAGCTTAACATTAACCAACCCAAAAAGATGTCAAAATTTACCTTTGATCAAGCTATACTTGTCCAAAGCTCAAAACAACTCAAAAGATCTTCAAATCCAACTTAAAGAAGAGTTCTACACTCATCAATTAGGTTCCAAAAGTCCCAAATCAAGAAACCCCAAAATAAACCATAGTTTTTTCAAAACTAGGCTTCCATCTCCAAATCTTGCAAAAATCACAAATAGAGGTTGCAAGATAGGTACTAACCTTCAAGAGAGCTCCAAATCAAGCTATCTTGAGCTAGGGTTGAAGATTAATCTACCAAGAAGCTCTCCTTTTCTCATCCAAGCTTCCTCCAAGGTCCACAAGCTTGCCACCATGAAGAGGAAGAAGAAAAAGAGATCAAACTTCAAATTAAAAGAAGTTTCGGAGAGAAATCTAGAGAGAGAAAGGGAGAAAACACCTTTCTCCTTCTCTAAGCTCAGCACAAAGGATGTTGTAAGGGAAGATGAGGGTTGTTATATACATGATGTAACAAAACCCAAAAAAGCCCCTCAAAACACCTAAAATAGCAAACAACACGAACTGCAGTTTTTTGCACTGCGTACCGGTACGCGGGCAAGAGTACTGGTACCAGCAATAGTCTCCGCCAAACCCGAGCCTCGGCCAAGCAGAAACAGTGCAGCGTACTAATACTCGGCCGATGCCGTACTGGTACCGGCCATCCAACAGCTCAAACCCAAGAGCAACTTCTCTCGGTTTATACAGGGGAGTTCCGGTACCCTTTCTTTGGTACCGGTACCCAGCACTCCAAAACCTACAATTTGAAGATTTTGGTACTAAGTACTCCTTCTCGCATTCCCGCAACACGAGGAATGGGTCGGTACTCAGTCAACGACCTATAAAAACAGCAGGAATAGTACTAAACAATATTCGAACCCTAAAACCTTGCAATTTGCTAAAGTTCAGGGTGCTACAGTTATATTGCAGTTACCAAAGAACGTGGCAAATTTTGCATTAGATTCAAGTGATAGCCATAAAGAGAATGAGGAGGAGAAGTAGATGATGCCAGTTGGATGGATTAGATGTTGAGAATATGCTTGATGTTAGTTCTACATGCTGCCGCAGATGAAGCAAAGAAGTGTTTTCTTGAATAGATTAGATGTTCAGATAAGTCATATTGTGAATTTGTAACGACCGAGTCCATTAGTAACAATAACTCGTTGGGCCCAACCACGGCCCAAAATGCTTAAGCCCAGTTATTATTACTAGTGTCTAAGTCTCTTATATACCCAATCACATCCCCATTCCTATCCGATGTGGGATTATTGGGGTGTGACAGACTCCCCCCGTTGAGGCCCTGACGTCCTCGTCAGTCCAATCACACACAGCCCAAGATCACCAGGCGATGTGAGACTTGTCTCGCTAGCCTTGTCATCCAGACCCTGGCATAGCCGGTCACCTTGTCATACAGACTCCGGCATAGTCAATCACTTTGTCTTTCAGACCCTGGCTCAGCCGAGACTCGCCACACATATCCGGCTGGTGATTGACTTTGATACCAAATGTAACAACCCGACCCGCTAGCAACAATAACTCGTTGGGCTCAAACCACCAGCCCAAATGCTTAAGCCCAGTTATTAGAATATTCTATTTAACATTAATAGCAAGATTAATACTTTTGATTTAAAATTGGAGTATTTTATTACTATTTTTTATGAGATTTTTATTTTCAGCTGTTCATTTTTAGGCTACTTGTTCACTAGGCAAAGGAAATCAAACATTATGAAATTTGGTTTCTAAATAGTTCTAATAGCGTAGATCATGTCTAATGAAACCAATCGACGAATCGGATGTTCTATTATCAAAAATAACTTACAAGCACGGAGGCCTCCATACTGTCGAAAGCATAGGAGCCTAGCTTTCTCTCTCTCTCTTTCTCTCTCTCTCTCTCTCTCTCTCACTCTCTCTCTCTCTCTATATATATATATATTTATAAAATTATATTACTATACTATTAATAGCATCGAGTCATTGGCACTATTAGATTTTCAGCCTTTGGATAAAGGGATGTGCAGTTAGGATGATAGTGGTCCCTTAGAGTTGTGGGTGGCAGGTTGGATAGTATGATCTAACGGGTGAAAATGGTCAACAGGATAGATCTAATAGGTGAAACCCAGCCAGATTCTCTCTCTCTCTCTCTCTCTCTCTCTCTCTCTCTCTCTCTTTATATATATATAGTCCGTTTACTATGCTATCAACAACACAAGCACTTGGTGCTACCAAGTTTTTCACCTCGTTGACTATTTTCACCCGTTAGACCATACTATTCAACCAACCACCTGCTCAACCCTAGAAGACCACTATCATCCTAATCGCACATCCCTTTATTTAAGAGCCGAAACCTGATAGCACCAATGACTTGAAACTATTAGAACCATTATCATTCTAACTGCACATCCCTTTATTCAAGGGCGGAAAACCTAATAGTACCAATGACTTGGTGCAATTAGAAATATTCTTGCCTAATTCTCTCTCTCTCTCTCCTCCTCTCTCTCTCTCTCTTTCTCTCTCTCTCTCTCTATATATATATATAGAGCTAGGCTACTATACTATCAGTAGCACGGAGCGCTCCGTGCGACCAAGTTGTTTTCGATGATGCGGCTCCAAATCAACGATCGGCTCCGTTAGACTTGATGTACACTATTAAAAGTATTTAGAAACTAAATTTCATAATTTTTCGATTCCATTTACCTATCAAACAATTAGTCTAAAATTGAACGGCTGAAAATAAAAATCTCATAAAAAATGATGATAAAAGATTTAAATTCAAGATCAGAAATACTGATCTTACTCTAAATAGTTAAAAGAATTTTCTATAAAATTTTCATGGGATTTGGATTGTTTTACACCGTTAAACTCTCAAACAAACCACATCGGCCATTAAAATTGTCAATTTTGAGATCTTTTGATCACTAGTCAAATGATGTCGAAAAAATCTGAAATTTAGTTTCCAAATACTTTCAATAGTGTAGATCAAGTCTAACGGAGCCGCTCGTCGATTTGGAAGCCGCATCATCGAAAACAACTTGGTAGGCACTGGAAGCGTTCCGTGGTCCGATAGTATTATAGTCGAGATATATATATATATAATATATAATATATATATATATATATAGAGAGAGAAGGAGAGAGAGAGAGAGAGAGAGAGACGAGAGAGAGAGAGAGAATCTAGGCTGGAATAACTATTAATTAAAAACCAATGACTTGGTGCTATAAATTCTTTTCACCCTTGAGATTAAGAGATGTGCGGTTAGGATGATGTGGGCCCCCTAGGATTGAGTGGGTGGTTGGTTGAATAGTATAATTGAATGGATGAAAATGATAAAAGAGGTAAATCTAACGGCAGAAACTTGATAGCACAAAATACTTCGTGCTATCGATAGTATCCCAGCTGGACTATATATATATATATATATATATATATATATATATATATATATATATATATATATATAGAGAGAGAGAGAGAGAGAGAGAGAGAGAGAGAGAGAGAGAGCAGGGCTACTGTGCTATTAGGAGCACAACAGCCCTTGTGCTCCTAATTTCTAACCATCCATCATCAATTTTGATTGGTGGTTAGGATTAGAGAGAGAAAAGAAATTGAGGAGAAATTGAATATCTCAATTTCTCTTCTCTTTGGATTTTTCTCCGATTTCTCTTCTCTCTCTAATCCTAACCCCCCATCAAAATTGATGGATGATTAGAAATTTAGGAGCATATAATTTATTATAACAGAATTAGATTATAAAGACACATTTTTGGGATACTTTTATATAAGTGACCCATTTATGCCAAATTTTTTTTTAAAAATCTAATAAGGCCTAAATATAAAGGCCAATCCAATCAAAAACAAAATGTTCCTCTACTCAACCTACCACACCCAGCTCACTCGGCCCGATTACAAATAAAAAAGAAAAAAAAAAAGAAAAATTGATCACTATCTCCCCTTCTCCTCCTTCGCCGCCGTAGCTGATGAGGTAGTGTTCTGGCGGCTGGAGTTTGGCCGCGAGGATTTCGCAACAACCGTAGAGGGCTACGATCGCCACATATCCCTCCGCCACAGGTCGCAAGAGGAGTGGGTGCCAAATATTAAAGTGACCCTACCTATAGCGACCCTACATATAGCAACACTTTTAAAAAGTGTCGGTAATTTAGCCAGCAGTATTTTTTTTGACCTGTACCGACATTTAAAAGTGTAGCCATACACCGTTTTTGTTGAAGTGTAAGGACTGTTGTGCTTCTAATAGCAGAGTAGTCCTGCTCTATATATGTGTGTGTACATTAAAGCAGACATTACTCATGTTTGTTTGCATGGAAAGAATAGAAGATAACCAAAACAAAATAGAGAAGAAAAATGAATAGAAAAGAAAAAAAGTTATTTTCTCTCGCATTGTATGGAAAAATTAATGAATCCACCTTTGGTCAGATAAGATTTTCGTGTTTTTTTTTTTTTTTTTTTTTTTTTTTTTTTTTTTTTTTTTGGTGAACCAGGCCTGTAGACCCTACCAAAAGAACCCTCCTAACCCTCCTAGTTGTCACATATTTACTTCTTTTTTTTTTTCAAGAAGCCGCGATTTAAATCATCCAATTTTTAAAATGCGGGTAGAGGATTGAACCTATGTCTTGTTTGATCAATGATCCAAACTACCAACCAATTGCATACTTGTGCTAACAGTGAAAGTACTAGTTTTCTCTTCAACTAGTAGAAATTGAAAGAATACTTCGTCATCATTTGGTAGATATACTATCAAGTCATAATGAAGACAAATCAGGTACCAAATTGTGACATTAAATTTTTCCTATAGAAGAAATTATTATTCTATGCATAATAAGCAAAAAGTGGTATAAACAAAAAGTTGTTATTCCAAGGATAGGTATAAATTGAGGTATAAGCGGGGATTAAATCAATTTTACGTTTGAATGAAAATTGGGTTATTCCTGGGATTAAAAAAAATAACGTTTGGTTAAATAAGATGGAACAAGAATTAAAGTTAGTTCTTGAATGGCTAAGTTATGCCTACATCAAATCCCTTAGCATTTTCCTCCACCTCTAACCACCGACAAAAATGCAATTTTTGATGCCTATCTTCTTCATCTCAACTTTATCACAAATGTCGGGAAAGAAGGTCCGTAATGAGCCCTCTCTGCACTACCTACCAAACCAAAATCAATGAGTAGCCCATTTCCAAAAGTATAATTCACACTACATTTGAAAGTTTCCTTCAGTTTGAACACATTCTTCCATCACTGTGAGATACGTTTAACCTCCCTTCTTTCAATGGTTTCCTTCTATATAGTATATGACTTTAATCAACTTATTCCACTACAAATTGGGTTCCATGAGTAGTCTCCCTCACTACTTTGTTAGGAGGGTGTCATTCATGGTAGTCAAGTCCTTAATCCCCACTCCACCCTCTCTTTTACTAATACACACATCTTCCTACGCAACTAAACAAGCTTCCCCGCTGATGCTTGATTTACTTTTTTGGAAGAAATCCCTTCGACATGCCTCTTTCCAATTTACGGCCTATTTTGATGCTTTATAAATGGATAGAAAATGAATATGTATGTTAGTGAGAACCGAATTTACCACTATCAGTCTACCCCCTCATGAAAGCAATTTTGCTTGGCAGCCATCAATTCTCCTCTATATTTCATCGATTAGTCTCATCTAGTCCTCTCTACTAAGTGTTCTGTTAGACAAAGGTAGACCCAGATATTTTCTAGGGAAGCTTCCCACCTTGAAATTATTCTAAGATACTAGCAAGCCTCCTTACCTTCCCACCTCTGCTTTCTAAAGAAAGTTTTGATTTTGCATTGTTAATTTTCATCCCGAACGCTTATTCAAGTAGGCTCCACATAATTAAAGATTTCTCATAAAATATTTCTTTGCCTCACAGAAGAAAAACGTGTCATCCGTGTATTATATAGTTGTCACCTTACTTGCATTTGTAGGACCAATCCCCTTTAGTAAGTCCTTGTTTAATGGCCATTTCGGTTATCCTCGCTAAACACTCTACTACTAAGAGGAAAAGGAAGGGTGATAGAGAATCCCTTTGCCTCAACCGTCTCTTTGTTTTGATCTATGCCTTTAGTAGACCTAGTGAATAGAGTGCTTCTTATAGCGATTGTACCCACTATAAAATATTTTATATAGTTCTTACTCCCTGTTATTGCTTCTTTTTTGTTAGAGCTCCCTACCTCCTCTGCAGGTGATCGTGATGAGAGTATTGTGCTGTCGTTAACTGCTCACACAGACAATTTGGTATTGCCTAGAGGTGGAATCCCTATGTAGAATATTATAATATTTTGGAGAGTTATAATATCCAATGAAACTTGTAACATTTGAATAGAACTTTTAGTTGTGTTAGAATAGTGGTACTATACTGAGATACTGCCACTTCTATAAAACTCTTGTATGTTTGTATGAGTTGAATATTTCACAGTTTGTCATTGCACGTGTGTGGGAAAGTCCTATGCACATAGAAGATTTGACCATGCTATTGGGGGAGGCTTTCACTTAAGCCCTACGTATGAGAAATTAAAGTGGTATCAAAGCGTAGAAAAATGTCTTTAGGTGGACTTAGTAAACTGAAGGTGACCTAAGGGCTTAGGAGCATGAAAGACGTGAAATATGAAGTGAATTGATTGGCTCGAGTGGTGTGTCCAATTGTGAGATTAATTGAAGGGTGTTGTCCTATTTTCTCCTTAGTGATCATGTTGGCTGCAGACAACAAGATGAAAAGGTGGGAAAGAATAGTTCTCTTCAAGGACTTTTTCTTAATTGGGTTGAATTGTGAATTGTATTATTTTGATCTAATTGCTTACTTGGATTATTGAATAACTAATGTTGCTATGTTTTAGGAAGTAAGATGGCACCACGCGAAAGACCACCGAAGAGGTGCACAAGGTGCTGAAACAATCCAAATCAAGCAAATTTGGAAACAAATGGCTGCCTCAATAGGAGATGTGGAGCAGCAAGTGGTCATGGTCAAGAGGCAAGCAAAATGTCACGCCCCGAATCCAACTGCTCGGATCCAAACAGCAACATCCGGCCACAAATCTAGAGGAAGAACCTCCGAAAATAGAAGGGCTTAAATCAATCCAAAGCCATCCTCTCAGTTAAAGACTAAATAAAATAATTTATTAATTAAAACAAAACTGAGCAATAAATACTAGATGTCAAATTAATCAATCTCAAATCAAAATAAACTATATATCCAAAATATAAAATCTATTTAACGAGCTCTCACCGACGAATTATCTCACATGCCCCGACTCTCGGTACCTGAAACGGTAGACAACAAAAGTAAGCACAATGCTTAACGAAAAATCTACTTCAAAGGATAACGATAATTTTAAATTTGAAATCACAATGGTCATAATTTGGAGTATCTCCACTCCGTCGCTCTAATCACGAGAGCGACAATAACACGCCGTTCCTCCTCGAGAACCTCGTATAGGATAAATTCCTCTTCTCCGAGGTATCCGACCACAACAGTCATAAACAACAATAGATCATGATAATAATAATATGCAAAATAAATAAGCCACGCAAGTCAATAATAACTATAAAACCCACTCGGATGTACTAGCAACTAGTAAATAAAATAGATAATAATCGTGTCCCGAACCCACTCGGATCAACATCTTTTCTACTGTTTGCAAAAAAGTATCTATTTACTTGCCTCTATTAGTGCTCACAAATTTGTCACGTTCTAAGATTGAGGTTTTACAACCGTCTTAGCACCTAAGACGACGAAAAGACTCAAATAAAATATTTTTTCAAACAAACTCTTTAACTATTAAAAATTCTGCAAAAATTATACAATAAATCAGGATAATTAGACCACACGATCTCATCCGTATTTTCAAGATGAGTCCTATTCACTTGAATCGCAAAATTTTGCCTTACGGACAAAAAGTTATGCCTTTTTTACGGATCAATCCCTAAAACCAAAACTGCCATTTACATATTGGTCCTCGGCTGATCTTTTAAGCCATTATAAGCACCCAAATTTTGCTGCACCCGGTCCAACATCAATAGCGTGCACCAGAACCTTTTCCAGTTAATTATAATTCAATCGATAGAGGCAAAATACTCTAATTAACAACTTAATCACGTCTAATATCTCTACGATAAATTGAAATCTAAACGTAAAAATAAACCATACAAAAATTAGCGTGGCCTACTGTGAACCGTGTCTAGCCAGATCCAAAATAATCCCATCTTCTTTCTTCTTCTTCCCAACTCAATTAAAGAATCTCTCTCATACCCCTCTAATGGCAAACTATGGTCACTCCATACGGGATTCACCGTAACCCGACCATAGATGGTCGGCGACCACTCCGGCGATGGCAGCGATAATACAACAAAGAGAGGGAATAAGATGGGGAGGTAGAAGAAGAAAGAAAAGAGCAAAAAATGAGAAAACTAAATATTGGAGACTCACCTCGCTCCCGCTCTTTTTCCCCCACGATCGACAGATTTTGCTCTCGCCGGCGGCCACGCTTGCACAAAAAATACGGCCACAATATTTTATTATTATTATTTTTTGCCGTACACCCTCCCTAAATCACCAAATATCAATCCTACTCTAACTAGTATTAGAGTATAATTAATCCGAAAATCAAATCCAATTGAATCCGATTAATCTGATAGTACAAATAAATTGAAAATTGTAATAACGGGTTCATCACAAAACTACAATCATGCCCACATATTTAAATGTAAATTTAAATGTATTGGGTATGGGTATTACATCTCACCCCCCTAAAAGAAATTTCGTTCTCGAAATTTAATTAAGAAAAATAGGAAAAGCTGAGGATACTTGCTCCGTATCTTCTCTTCGAGTTTCCATGTCGCCTCATTCTCCGCATGATGCCTCCAAAGCACACGTACCAGCTGGACCGTTCTTTTTTACAAAACCTTTTCCCTCTAATCCAAGATCTAGATAGGCTGCTCGACAGGTCCTCTCTTAGCTGAATTGGAGAATGCCGATGACATGTTTTGGCTCCTTAACATACTTTCGCGGCATCGATACATGGAACACATTATGCACTACAGCAAGAAAAGGTGGTTTGCCACTCGATATGCCACGTTGTTGACTCGTTCCAGTATCTCAAAAGGTCCAATGTAATTTGGATGCAGCTTTCCTCGAAGCCCAAACCGTATTACTCCCTTGGTTGGCGACACCTTCAGAAACATGTGATCACCAATTGTGAATTCCAAATCCTCCCAAAGGCAAGCACAATAGATCAAGAAGTTACACAAGCTAATGTCGCAAACAAGTAGGTGCAACTCAAACAAGCTCCAGACAAGACCCGCCCCCCCTTTAACGACCCCAAATGATGTTGAGAGAGTTGTGAGTGCGGCTGAATCTATTATGGCTTGTCGTATGCCTTCGATAACTATATTAGATATCTTTGTTGTAGATCGAGCTATGCTCAAGGTGGAGCAAGAGCGAGCCCAAGCGAGTCTCACGAACTTCAGAAAGTTCAATGGAGAAACCATCAACCTATGTGATAGAAATAGGTTGAATCGATAGAGAAACGCTTTGAGTATTTATTCATTATGGATCGGGAGAAGGTCCACTTGGCACCGCTTTGTTTGGAGAAGAAAACCCACACATTGTAGAGGAAGATTAAGTAAGGTCAGCCTGGGCGTATCCTCAACAACTTAGGAGGAGTTTCGGGGAATACTCTATGTAGCATACTTTCCCGAGAGCATTAAGGTGAAATTGAAGGACCACTTTAAGAAGCTTCAGCATAGAAACCACACAGTGAGAGAATATGCATAGGAGTTTACATGAATCCTCAACTGAATTCCCTTCCTTGTTTGTGATGACAAAAACAAAGCTCGGTGCTTCGAGCATAGGCTTCGACTAGAGATATACATGTTATTGCAATTCTAACATCTCCTAGCCTTCTCGGTGGTGGTTAAGCAGGTGTTGTGGGTTGAGCAGGGAGCTATGGTGGTGTTTGAGGAAAGGAAAGTATACAATAAAGACCAAGAAGAAAAGTACACATCAGAGAGTTTAAGTGGGCAATTGAGCTCAAAGGGGCCTCTAAAGCCATGACACTCTCGAATGCAAAGCCAAAGGTCCACCAATCGAGAATCATTTTAGCCACGACACCAATGAAAGTGTGTGATACATAGAGGCTGCTACCCACCTAATTATTGTACACAATGTGAGGGCTGGTGTTATCACTGTGGGCAGTCAGAGCATATGCAGTCTAAGTGCCCCACGGAGGCATCTCAAGCACCATTCATGGCATCAATTCCTTCAACTCTGAGGTAGACAGTACGCTAATAGAATGCCGACTGGCGCAGCTCTAATTTGGGGATCTTGATAGGCACCGAGGGGCCGAGTCTATGCGGCACAAGTGGATGATGCATCGACACAGATAATGCTGTTGCAGGTATAGTTTTGATCAAATGATGTGAAGGTTAGAACACTATTTGACACTAGTGCATCTCATTCTTTTGTGAGCCATTCTTTTGCTACATCTATGGATTGGAGTTAGTTTATTTGCTACATATAGAAAAGTTCAAATTCTTATGAATTATGTTGGCTGCAGACGGCATAATTTCGCGGAGGAACAGGGACGACCTTCTAGACTTTTGCTTGATTGGGTTGAGGGTTGCTTCGTGTTTTGTATCTAACAATTGACTTGGTTTCAGATAGCCATGATGCCTTATTGATGCCGAGGTCGACCACCAACGTGAGATCATCCTACGCCACTGGAGGTGCCAGAGTAGGCGGGACCTAGTGCACCCTAGGATTTGAGAGAGCAGTTAGCTACCTTGGCTGAGGTGACCTAGCAGCAGGGTGCGTTATTGTAGATAATGTGTGACACATTATCTCAGCAACCGAGTGTAGCACTTAGAGCGTCAAAGCCGCAGGCGTCACCCTTGACTACTCCAGTGGGTGCACCAGCCGCAGCTTCACCCCCATGAGCGACAGCCCCCACAGTATCGACTGCACCTACTAGAGAGGCATCACCTTCAGATGGGCAGATGACAGAGGCCGAGCAGGAGCAGATGACCGAGAGGCTAGCCTTTTTTGCTGATTTGATCCGCCTCACTTTGATGGTAGTAGCACCGAGCCTTGAATTGTAGAGTCATGGGTGTGTGCGATAGAGAAGTTGTTTGACGATCTTTTTATACCAGAGCGAGAGCAAGTCCACCTGGCAGTACACTGTTTGGCGGGAAACGCACATGCCTGGTGGAGAAGGATACGACAGAACAGATCCTTGGATGCACTGCAAATGATATGGGATGAGTTTCATGGGATGTTGTACGGGGTCTATTTCCCAAGCAGTGTAAAGCAGAAACTCGAGGAGGATATGAAGAATCTGCAGCAGGGTGATCGGTCAGTGCAAGAGTATACTCGAGAGTTTACCAGGCTCCTGAACTGTGCACCGTTTGCGGGGAGGGACGATGCTCATAAGGTTTACCTGTGTGAGAGATAATTGAGGCCGAAGATCTTCACATTGGTATAGGCGCAGAGGTTGCAGACCTTGGATGCGTTAATCGAACAGATACTGTGGGTCGAGCGAGGAGCTACAACGGTAAGCGAGCGGGCGACAGTGACGGGACAGAGTCGGGACAGAAAGCACCTGGCCCCAGACGACGGGGGATAGACCAGTGGCAGACGTCCGCCAAGGCCTCCACAGTCACGTTCTCAAGGTCGTGGCTCCTCGGGGCGACAACGGTCTATTGGATTCCGTCAGTAGCGACAGCAATAGAGGACTCCGCGATGCCTCATTTGTGGGGGACCACACTGGCCTCGACAATGCGAGTAGAGAAAAGGCCGAGGTTTTGGATGTGGCCAGCCAGGACATCTACGAGCAGCTTGTCCCCGAGCAGCATCTCCAGCATCTTCTATAGCGTCGGCTCCTCTTATACCCCAGTAGACATTCGAAGCTCCACCTACTTATAGCCAGGTGAACAGGGCTTCAGTGCCGGGGTAGGCTGAGCGGCGACAGTAGAAACAGAGCGGTAGAGTTTATGCAGCTCAGGTCGAGGACTCCACGGCAGCAGATCGTATGGTTGCAGATATCATTTTAATTTTTGGCATTAGAGCTCATGCATTATTTGATGCCGGTGTATCACATTCTTTTATTAGTCGAGAATTTGCATCACTGCATGGACTAGAGATATGGCCGTTATTACATGCACGAGAGGTGCAAATTTTTTACCATGTTTTGCATGTGGCGGAGTGTTGTTGGGCTTGTCTAGTGCAGTTGGGACCTTAGATTATACCTGCAGACCTGCTGGTCTTGGGACAGTTGTAGGATTTTGATGTAGAGCTTGGCATGGGTTGGCTAGCTCGTTACATCACAATGATCAACTGTGGAGATAGGATGGTGACATTCTACGACCCGGGCCAGGAGTTCATCTACAGAGGCTGCAGGAGTACACTATTTGATGAGTCGAGGATGTATTGTGTTTTTGGCGATTGTTGTAGAGGTGCCTACAGCAGCACTAGGACTCGAAAATATTTCTATAGTCTGCGAGTTTTCAAATGACTTTCCCCCTGAGTTGACGACTATACTACCGGACAGAGAGATTGAGTTGTGATCGACGTGGTTCCGGGAACTACGCCAATCTCGAAGGCACCTTATCGAATGGCACCAGCAGAGCTGAGAGAGCTTAAGGCGCAACTTCAGAATCTGATGGATAAGGAGTTCATAAGACCTAGTGTGTCGTCTTGGAGAGCACTGGTGTTATTCATGAAGAAGAAGTATGGTTCACTTAAACTTTGTGTGGATTACCGAGAATTAAATAAATTGACAATCAAGAACAAATATCCTTTGCCGCTCATCGATGATCTTTTCAATCAGCTGCAAGGATCTTGTGTCTTCTCGAAGATTGATTTGCAGTTAGGTTAACATCAGCTAAAGGTGAGGGCCAAGAACATTCCCAAGATGGTTTTTCGGATATGGTACGGGCATTATGAGTTCACAGTGATGCCTTTTGGATTGACTAATGTCCCTGCTGCTTTTATGGATTTAATGAATGAGGTATTTAAACCGTTCTTGGATAGATTTGTAGTAGTGTTTATTGATGATATCCTGATTTACTCCCGGAGTGATGCGGAACATGAGGAGCACTTGAGAATTGTATTACAACTTCTGAGAGAGAATAAGTTATATGCTAAGTTGAAGAAGTGCGAGTTTTGGCTGAAAGATATGGATCCCGAGGATCTAAAAGGTAAGTAACACCTAGAGGGGGGTGAATAGGTGTAAATACGGCAAACTCGAAAATCTCGATGCAAATAAAACAAAGTAGCGAAAAATAAAACAGCACACCGAGAATTTAACGTAGGAAAACTCCAATTCGGAGTGAAAAACCCACGGGACCGATCACGCGAAGAAAATTCACTAAGAAAACTTGAGTACAAGTGATTTTGACAAAAATACACGACTCAATTTACCGATTTCTTGTTGATGGTGATCTTCGCCGGTCCTCGATCGATAGGAATCCACCAATCGACCTTGCTGCAACTCCTCGCAGCGTCAACGCCTCAACTCCTCGAAGCGTCCACCGAATCCTCGGCTTCACGCGAGATCCACGCGTCGAACCTCCTTCCGGAGCTTGTAGAATCGAAGATTTGTGATGATTTAACCTTTGAATACCATAAGCTATGAGGGTTCACCTTTAATCAAACATCTACTTGATTCTCGTATGAGTTATCGAGTAAAAACGAAGAATCAAGCCGATTGTTGATTGTTAGAAACTCGTTATGTGAATCAAAGCATTGAAACGGAGAAAAATAAGTTTCTAGGGTTTAGAATCAGTAAATATTCAAAGCCTTAAACTTTTAGATGACCCACATAGCTTATTTATATGTTTAGAAGACTTAGAAGTAGACTAGGATTGCAAAAAGTCCTTTTTAAAAATCTGTGTCGTCCTCAGAGACCGGTCTTCTCGAGGAGACCGGTCTGTGAGAGACCGGTCTCTCAAGTGAGGAACCAGTCCCTCACTGCGTGACCAAAATCACAACGTTCGGGAACCGGTCTCTCAAGCTTGAGACCAGTCCCTTGCTGCGCGACAGAAATACCAAGGTTCGGGAACCGGTCTCTCATCACAGGGGACCGGTTGCATCAAGGTTCACGCAGTGAGGACCTTAGGGGAACCGGTCTCTTGACCTCAGGGACTAGTCCCTGAACACAGAAAAGTTCAGTAAAGTATTTTTAAAGCAATCTAAGCCTTCTGAACTTATTCTAATCAAATAACTTCATCACAAATGATCTTTTCTTCATACCTTAGGTGCCGAAATTTACGAGTGAGTCTTTTTCCTTCAATTTAGATCTTTTCTTCAATCTTCTGCAATCAACTCTTCAAGACTCCATTCAACATTATGAAATCCGCCAACCTATAAAATCCTTAACATTGGCTTCGGAAGGTTTCTTTCTTGGGTCACGTGATTTCAGTAGCTGGAGTAGTAGTTGACCCGAAGAAGATTGATGCGATTCAGGATTGGCCTAGACCGACGACGATTACTGAGGTGAGGAGTTTCTTTAGATTGGTTGGGTATTACCGTCGGTTTGTGGAGGGCTTTGCAAAGCTTTCCACACCTCTCACTCGATTAACTCGGAAAGGAATAAAGTTTATCTGGAGTGAGGATTGCTAAAGGAATTTCGATGAGTTGAAGCAGAGGCTGATGTTGGCTCCTATCCTTATTCTTCGAGTTATGAGAAAAAAATTTGTGATCTATAGTGACGCGTCACACAGCGGTTTGGGTTATGTATTGATACAGCATTTGATAGGATAATTGCTTATGATTCACGGCAGTTAAAGGATTACGAATAGAATTATCCTACGCATGACTTAGAGCTTGTCGTTGTGGTGTTCGCACTGAAGTTGAGGTAGCATTACCTGTATGGTGAGCACTGTGAGATCTTTCCACACCACAAAAGTCTCAAGTATCTATTCACGCAAAAGGAGAGGAGGCTAATCTAAGGCAACGCCGGTGGGTGGAGTTATTGAAGGATTATGATATCAGCATTCAGTATCACCCGGGCAAGGCGAATGTGGTGACAGATGCACTGAGTAGGAAGTCAGTACAGTGCCTCAATATAATGATCACTCAGTAGAAGCCTTTACTTGAGGAGTTGCGGCAATTTGGATTCGAGATGGTGTCCCCTGGAGCCACTACGAGGCTGATGTCTATGGTCTTGCAGCCCACTCTGTTGGACAGGATCAGGGAGAAACAGAATGTAGATCCTCATTTGTTAAGGATCCGAGAGCAGACTGAGAGTGGACAAAAAGAGGACTTTACTATTGACAGTTAGAGAGTATTGCCTTGCAAGGACCAATTGTGTGCGCCTATGAATTTAGAGATCCGAGAGGAGATTTTGAGATAAGCTCATTACTCACCTTATACGGTTCATGCTGGTGGAACCAAGATGTATAAAGATTTGAAGGCACACTTTTGGCGGAATGGGATGAAGAGAGATATTGAAAGATATATGGCTCGATATCTGACTTGTCAACAAATGAAGGCGGAGCATCGTGTACCTCCTGGCAAGCTTCAGAACCTTCCAGTGCCAGAGTGGAAGTGGGATTAGATCACAATGAATTTTGTTGTGGGTTTACCGAGAGCATAGGGTGGTTTTGATGCCATCTGCGCAAAAGTGGATAGACTAACAAAGTCTACCAACTTCCTACCGGTGTAGACCACTTGGTCCAGGGAGCGACTTGCCCAGTTGTATTTGGATGAGGTAGTGAGGTTACATAGAGTACCTACTTAAGTCGTATCAGATAGGGACCCGACGTTCATCTCGCATTTCTGGAGGAGCCTTCAGATGGCTTTGGGTACGCAGCTTCACTTTAGCACGGCGTTTCATTCATAGACAGATGGTCAGTTGAAGTGGGCCATTCAGACTCTAGAGGACATGTTGCGAGCTTGCATGCGTCCTAAATTTTGGAGGTGGGTGGCATCGACACTTGAGATTGGTTCAGTTTGAGTGTAACAATAGCTATTAAGCGAGGATTCAAATGGCTCCGTTTGAAGCGTTGTATGGATGCAAGTGTCGATCACCCTTACATTGGAGTGAGGTGGGTGAGAGAAAGACTTTGGGCCCTGACGTTCTATTGGAAGCAGAGGAAATTGTCACAGTTCTGCGATAACACCTTTAGACCGCCAAGAGTCAATAGAGGCTACAGCTACTATATTGTTATGAGTACAGGTCTCTTTGTACTCATGAGGGAGCTGACAATCGACAATCAGCTCCGTGCTCCTAGGCTGTTTACGAATCGATGATTGACTCCATTATACATGATCTAACATATTTGAAGTATTTAGAAAATAAATTTTGCGATTTTTTTTATATTATTTACTTAGCGATCGAAAGGATTCAAAATCAACAAATTTTAATGGTTGATATATATCGTTTGCAAGTTTAACGATGTAAAAGTATTCAAATCAAATAAAATTTTGATAGAAAATTTTTTATACTATTTACTGCAAGATAAATTTCTCTGATTGAAAATTTTGGTGCTATATCACCACTTTTTATGAAATTTTTATTTTCAACCGTTGATTTTGAACCCTTTCAATTGCTAGGTAAATAATATCAAAAAATCACAAAACTTATTTTTTAGATACTTTAAATATGCTAGATCAAGTTTAACGGAGCGGATCGTCGATTCAAAAACTAAATCAAAAACGGCTCTAAATACCACACAAGACCTACTCGATATTTTAGTATCCTGAAAATGTTTTGGTACTCAATACTCCATTTTTTGGACAAGTTAGCATTAATGTACCTTATAAAGTAGTTGAGAAGGTGTTCTTGCATTGCTATAAATGCGTTGCATGTCCTCTCGAGCGAGGCACATAAGATGCTTAAAAATGTATGGGTAGTCCATGCACTATAACAATTTTGCGATTTGATCCCTTTTTTTTCACTTAAATAATCTTGTGCATGCATGCTAACTGTTAAGAATAGTAAATTTATTGTAAACTTTTTTTTTTTTTTAAATCTTTCTGGGACCAATGAGTGCTCTTCAATTCGCGTAGTTATATTTAGACAGTGCTTCAGCAAAAAGATCATTGCAGAAAAAAAAAAAAAAAAAAAGAGATGTTTTTTTTTTTTCTGTAGTCACAATATAAAGAATTGCAAATAGATCTTTAGAATCATATGGAAGATACTAGATTGCTGTGAGTGACAGCTGATCATAGTTAGGAAGGCAGCTCTGCCAAGTACTAGAAAGTGAGCAATCAATTTCAAATAAATGAATATTTAAATAAATTTAAACATAAATTTTTGGAAAAACTTCAAAAACTCCCCCTGTGGTTTCATACTTTTTCATTTTAGTACCCTGTGGTTTGAAGTGTATCAAGTTAGTACCCTGTGGTTTCTCACTTTATCACTTTAGTACCCTGTGGTTTAAAATATATCAAGCTAGTACCCTGTGGTTTTGCACTTTATCACTTTAGTACCCTGTGGTTTCACACTTTATCACTTTAGTACCTTGTGATTTAAAAAACTATAGGGTACTAACTTGATACAAAATTAAAACCACAGGGTACTAAAGTGATAAAGTGCAAAACCACAGGGTACTAACTTGATACACTTTAAACCACAGGGTACTTAAGTTGGCATAAAGGTGGGAAGAAACCACCGGGATACTAATTGATACATTTTAACCACAGGGTATTAAGTGAAAAAATTAAACCACCAATGGGGTTTTTGAGAGTTTTCCTAAATTTTTTCTTCTAGCACAATCAAGAGTGCATTAGTTTTTCTTTCTTTTTCTTTTTTTAAAGAAAGAGAGCTGATTAATATGTCTTTTCAAAAATAATAAACTCAGTTAGAAATGTGAAACTTAGCTTTAATTTAGAAACTCAATATATCAGTAAAATCAAATTTCAACCACAAGTTTAATTTTATGTGGTGTTCCGCACTGATCTTTACCGCATATTATATATATATATATATATATTATATATAATATATATATATATATATATATATTATATATACTATCTTGTGGAACAAAAATATATTGTCCATTCATTAAAAGGATTTCATATATTATTTTGGACACTATTTTTTTTTTCAAGTTCTCCACTGAACTTTGTATTTAATGACAATCCCTACACTTTACTAAGAAAAAGTATGGTGGCAGGTATTAAAAGAGTGTTTGAAGGTCTGTCTAGCCTTTATTTTTCTATTTTTCTTTTTACTAAAATAGATATCTTCGGAGAGATCTTTTTGATTCGACTTTAGCATTCATAATTATTCTATTAAAAACGTACATAATTAATTACATGTGACTATGATGATGCCAGACGTTGACATATTAGATAGATAGGTCAGTGACTAACGTCAAGTAAATTTATAGGTTGTGCAGGAAAAAAGTAAAGAAAAGAAAAAAAAAAAAAAGCAAAAAATCGTGCAAACGTAAAGAAAATTAAAGTACAAATCTAAAATTATTTTTGATTAACCAAAATCTTTCTTCCTACAATAGATATTAAGCTGTTTTATACTAATCAAATCTGTTCTAATTTTAATCAAATCCTGATATTTTAGAAATTTTTCTGATAATCTAATATAACTAAAACTTCTAAATCCAAATTATACCTAATTTTCATAAATTTAGTTCTTATGAAAAACCCTAATAAATAAAAAAATATAACATAATTAACAATAATAATAATTCAAAAATTATTATAAAAATCTAATTTTATTTTTCTTTGGTTGCAATCACCTGAACTATGAATTATTTTAATCGGTTGACCTTCGAAATTTTGAATTTATCATCCACATTCAATTTGTTTATTTGGTCGTTAGCGTTTATTTTGACTTTAAAATTTAAGCTATTTACTTATTTTTAATAAATTTACAACTGTGAGAATCGTATGAAGATATACAACTTATATTGTAAATTTGACGACGATTTATATTTGAAGTCAAAGTGCCACTGATTTAAATCAAACAAATTGAAACTGAGTAGTAAAATCAAATATTTTAAAAGACTATATAGATAGCCGATTCAAAATAGCATATATACTTTGGATAAGTCGGGTACATATTTACCTAATTATTCCGAAAAGTTTTTTCCACACCGTTCCACCTGCAGCTTCTGCATGCCACAGAAAATTGATTGTACCTTTTAAATCTCTTTCTTTGGGGGTCCGAAGCAATATTTCAATTTCTGATTATTTTAAAACTGCATCTGCTTAAAGTTTTGGTGCACGAAACGCGTGCATGATAATCTGCTGTTTCAGAGAGCGTGCAGAGAATTAAAGTTACTCCGTAATAAGAGATGGCACAAACAGATAATGTGCACGGACTGTGTTGATGGATCTAAGACTATCTGCGTTGGGCACATAGGACGTCATCCTTCCTAAAGGGTTATCTATTTTAGACTACTTTAATCTTAACACATTAACTTTTTTATCTTTTGGGCCTGGTTACCGTATAAAATACTATAGTCGGGTTGAGTGTTTTACGTTATTATATTTTTAATATATATAGAACTACCTAAGATGTCATCGTCAGGTTCAGATTCACAAGTATCACACGATGTGAGACTCATCTCGTTAGCCTTAGACCGAACTTATAGGGGAACATGCTTTATCCACAACCAGTCATCAGTATAAGAACCTCACTCTCCCACTGTACAACCTGGCAAAGTCGAGATCTATTTCACATTTTTAACTGATAATTGGCTCTTTTACCAACTATGACGCCCCATTCTCAGAACGTCACCCATTCTAGACTTCTGTGGTTTAGCTTTATTTTTTCATTTGCCTCCTTGTAATTTAGCACAATTTTTACTTTGCTATCATGTTACTTTCCGAAAATTTTTAGTTTGTCATCCTATTTTATATGAAAAATTTTTGGTACAACAGAACCTAAACTGCAGGAGAGCAAAGTAAAATTTTTTGAATCACAAAGTGATAAAGTGAAAATAAAGCTAAGATACAGTAGAAAAGTAATTTGAAGTTTACCCTTTTTAAAAGACTTTATACATACATTTTTCTTTTTTCGGAGGGAAAATAAATAGCCACAGCGGTTCTGCGTTGAGAATTGTTTTATCGATACGAAACTAACAAAGTAGCAGTAGTAAACTGATACTTTTTGCAAACTTTTTAGAGTAGCCAAGGCACATTAGTTAGTGAATAATAAAATAAGTTATTATATCATTCTATAGTTTTCAAAAGATATCAATATACTATATATACATGTTTAACTATAGATCATTACATGAAATAAAATTCACAGCACGATGAAGTACAATATTCCAAAAATACAGAATATGACAAAGTAAAATATAGTGAAACACAGACACATACAACAGAATTAGTTATAGGGACATATGTTTTGGAACATTTTTGAGTAAGTGTCCCATTTATGCTAAAACTTAAAAAATATCTACTAATGCTTAAATATAAAGCCCAATCCAACTAAAAATAAAAAATTACTTACTCAACCCACACACCCAGTCCATTTGGCCCGATTACAAACAGAAAAGAAAAAAAAAGAAAAATTAATTACATCTTTTCTTTTCTCTTCACTCAATCCACTGAAATTCTAGACAAAGATCCTTTCCTGTCGTCCTCCTCCGTCACCGCAGCCAACGAATAGAGTTTCAGCGGTTGTTAAATACTTAAATAAGTGTTGGTAAATTAGCAGCACTTTTTTAGATTATAGCGACACTCTTTAACTGTCACTATATACCTAACGACCCCACATATAGCAACACTTTTTAAAAGTGTCGGTAATTTTAGCTAACAATATTTTTTTGATATGTATTTATATTTAAAAGTGTTGCTATAAATCGTTTTGTTGTAGTGAGAAAGCCAAGTTGAAGTTTAGCCTAAAACGAAAAATCTACAAAACTTTACTCCAAAATAATAATAATAATAATAATAAAATTGTATGTGTGATTGTATGAAGTGTAACTGTATGTTTTTCTCTCTTCAATCAGTGGAGAAAAAAAGTTGGGCCATATGTACTACTTCTGCTACTACATGAGGTGCAATAAATTTCTTTGGGCAATAATAGCTTTTGAAGAAAGATTAAAAAGAAAAAAATGCCACTTTTGAATAAGTTCATTGATCAATAGTGCTTTTAGTGATTAATTTGAATAGATAATGTTGGTAGAGTAATAAATCATTATAATGGCACACCAATGACATATACTCTATCACGCTAGCTCAAACCGAGCACTTGAGCTGACCCACCACGCGAATATAATTTTTTTTTTTTTATACAAGCACGACGCATAGCGTGTAAGATATTGGATCCGAGGATCTAAAAGGTAAGTAACACCTTAGAGGGGGGTGAATAGTGTAAATCGGTAACTCGAAATCTCGATGCAAATAAAATAAAGTAGCGGAAAACAAAACAGCACACGAGAATTTAACGTGGGAAAACTCCCAGATTCGGGAAAGAGTAAAAAAACCCACGGGACGATCACGCAAAGAAATCCACTAAAAAAAACTTGAGTACAAGTGATTTCGAAAAATACACGACTCAATTACCGATTTCTTGGTTGGATGGTGATCTTCGCCGGTCCTCGATCGATAGGAATCCACCAATCGACCTTGCTGCAACTTCTCGCAGCGTCAACGCCTCAACTCCTCGAAGCGTCCACCGAATCTCGGCTTCACGCGAGATACGCGTCGGAACTCCTTCGCGGAGCTTGTAGAATCGAAGATTTGTGATGATTTTAACCGTTTGAATACCATAAGCTATGAGGGGTTCACCTTTAATCAACATACTATTGATTTCTCGTAAGAGGTATCGAGTAAAAACGAAGAATCAAGCCGATTGTTGGTTATTAGAAATCATTATGTGAATCTAAGCATTGAACGGAGAAAAATAAGTTTCTAGGGTTTAATCAGTAAATATTCAAAGCCTGTAAACTTTTAGATGACCCACATAGCTTATTTATATGTTTAGAAGACTTAAGAAGTAGACTAGGGATTGCAAAAAGTCTTTTTTTAAAACCTGTGTCGGTCCTCAGAGACCGTGTTCTTCTCGAGGAGACGGTGCTATGAGAGACGGGTCTCTCAAGTGAGGAAACCGGTCCCTCACTGCGTGACAAAAATCCCAACGTTCGGGAACCGGTTCTCAAGCTTGAGACCGGTCCCTGGCTGCTCGACAGAACACCATTGGTTCGGGAACGGTCTTCATCACAGTGGACCGGTTGGCATCAAGGTTTACGCAGTGAGGACCTTAGGGGAACCGTCTCTTGAACTCTGAGACGGTCCCAGAACACAAAAAAGTTCGTAAAGTAGTTTTAAAACATCTAAGCCTTCTAAACTTAATCGTAAAAGGTGTCTTCACCAAAATGATCTTTTCTTCATTACCTTAGGTGTCGAGCTTTCGGAATGAGTCTATTTCTTCACTTTGAATCTTTTCTTTAAAACTTCTGCGATCAACTCTTCAAGACTCCAAACAACTTTACGAAATTCGCCAACCTATAAAAATCCTTAACAATCTCCCCTTTGGGATTTCGCTGACAAAATATACTACAAAGTTCGTATACAATTAATAAATCATAAAAGAAGATCATCGCAATCATCAAACGTAATCTCCTGCATGATCAATCCAATAAAGAAATTTACATTTTTACAACCTTAATACAAACTCAATGACTTAGACATGGAGTCTTGAAGTCTTGAATATTCCATGCAAAACATTTCAAAGCATAATCAAGATTCAAGTATCAAGATCATAACAAACTATCAAGTCATAGTTCATAATTCAATAGTTCATAGTCAAACACCTAAACACTAAGTCAAACACTAAAGCACTAACTAAACAAAGTTCATCTTAGCTTAATACATCTATCATCAAAGCATCAAATATCATCAGATCAAAGAGATAATTGCATCATCATCATCATCAAGACCAACCAACGCCATCTCCCCTTTTTGTCGAGAAAGCGCAAAAATGACAAAAGAAGGAAAACGGTAACTCCTAGTAGAAAGCATCCCCTGGAGGTAAATCTGCCGGCAACATCCTAAACTTGTCAAAAAGTCATTTCAATAAACGCTTCATCTTGCTCACATCCTACGAAATCGCAGCTTGTTCCGCAAGACAACTTCTGAAGCTCCTCAGATAGACGTTGCTGCCTCACATTACCGAGGAAAACGGAGATATCTTCCTCAGAATGTGCCATAGAAGGAGTGAACAAGTAGCAGTAGCAGGAGGTGGAGCTTGCAGGAGGGGAAGAAGCACGCTTGAGACGGTGTACGAAGCGTGCACGAGGACTTCCACAAAATGTCGTTCATTTATCCGACCCAAACTGTGCTCATAAGATGTACACGGACATCCACATCACGAAGTCGCAGAATCCTCATGATTATCAATTGGAAATGGCAGCCTTCATTTTGTCCAGAAGTTTTTTGATGTCTTTTGCATCTCCGCCAGATTAGAAACGGATATTCATCGTTAATATTCTTTGCACGCACAATATCTGGCCTTTCCCAAGAGATACATATACAAAATACGAATCCCACCTCAGAATCTTCGTGTTTGCTAGAGGGCAGAATGTTGTAGCAAACACGGAAGTTTAAAAAACGATACTCCATTTTGAAATTTTTGGACATAACATAATGCGTTCGACTCGGTACCCGGCATGCAAATAGTGCTCACTACACGATTCCAATCGCGAAGTGAGTCGAACCCAGCTTGTAGATATTCCACTCACTCAGTCTTAGCTTCCATACTAGCACCGACGCTATTGTATCAGGAGTGATGGATAACTCAACACCACGTACGGAAGTCTTAAACACGTACGGGCCGCCGTCGGAGTTCACTTAGGTGACCTTGCTCTCATATAAAATGCTCTGATACCACTTGTAAGATATGGATCCGAGGATTAAAAGGTAAGTAACACTAGAGGCGGGGTGAATAGGTGTAAATCGGCAAACTCGAAAATCTCGATGCAAATAAAATAAAGTAGGGAAAACAAAACAGCACACCGAGAATTTAACGTAGGAAAACTCCAATTCGGAGTAAAACCCACGGACGATCACGCAAAGAAAATTCACTAAGAAAACTTGATACAAGTGATTCGACAAAATACACGAACTCAATTTACTGATTTCTTGTTGATGGTGATCTTCGCCCGTCCTCGATCGGATGGGAATCCACCAATCGACTTTGCCTGCAACTTCCTCGCAGCGTCAAGCCTAACTCCTCGAAGCGGTCCACCGATCCTCGGCTTCACGCGAGATCCACGCGGAACCTCCTTCCGGAGCTTGTAGAATTCAAAGATTTGTGATGATTTAAACCTTTGAATAGCATAAGCTATGAGGGTTCACCTTTAATCAACCATACTTGATTCTCTAAGAGGTATCGAGTAAAACGAAGAATCAAGCCGGATGTTGGTTATTAGAAAACTCATTATGTGAATCTAAGCATTGAATCGGAGAAAAATAAGTTTCTAGGGTTTAGAATCAGAGTAATATTCAAAGCCTTATAACTTTTAGATGACCACATAGCTTATTTATATTGTTTTAGAAGACTTAGAAGTAGACTAGGATTGCACAAAGTCCTTTTTTTAAAAAGCCTGTGTCGTCCTCAGGAGACCGGTCTTCTCGGGAGAGCCGGTCTATGAGGAGACCGAGTTCTACCGAATATTTTCGGATAGCGATCCCGACCGCACCTACGTTGATGTCGACACGAAGCGAGTAGCCTGGAGTCATCAGCTCGCGAATTGATAATCCGACCCAGTAGTTTTCACTAGCGAAAATGAATCATAAAGTGGAGACCTGTGTCTTCACTTCTCTACCACACAGACTCTGGTTTGAAACGGAGTTCTCTCGAATGCCGACGATCTCCACTACAAGAACTACGTTTCAACCTTAGATTGCACAGGGCAAATCCAGTCTATTACTCAATTTGCACGCATTAAAAAAACCTCTCATTGATTCAAGGCTCTCTTTCCACAAATCCTAGACCGTCGGGGACCAATTGCCAATAATACCTCATAGTGATTGATTCATGTCATAACTAAGATAATTATACACAGCCTAACATCAACTAGGATTATGTGCCAAATCCTTTAGAGAGTGTAATAACACGAGCAGTTCTTGATTTTCTACCCAGTGCATCGACTACGCTATATTGCCATTAGAGCCCATGAAGCTTACTTAAACAAGCTTTTTCGCTATCCAAGTGATGAGAAGGAGTCTCAGAAAGACAACAGGAAAGTGCTTCAATATCTGTAGAACGTAGCTTTCTAATCATCCCATCCCTAAAGCTTTGCGCTCTGAACCTTACATTATCAAGCCATAAGTGTGTATTACTCTCCTATTAATATTTCCTTTTTTTGGTATTCCATCTTATACTTTTCGCTAGGAAGAGAACCAAAGCAGAAAGAGAAGAGTGCGTTCACTAAAGTCTTTCAAGAATGCAAGTCTATATTATGCAACTGAGATTAGATCTTTTCCTTTCCCTTCTCTCTGTGCATATCACCGTTCTTTGCAAGACTTGCGATATAAAACCAACTTTACGCGCGTGCAAGGAATTTCATCTCACACTCATTAGGGACAACCATTGCACCTATAAAATCCTTAACGTAGCGAAAACTGGATCTTATGTGGAGGAAACTAAATAAGAACGATCGTAGAAAACAACCACGACGATAAGACCTCGCCAATACGCTCTTTGATAAATCTACAACGCAACAACAAATATAAAAAGTAATTTAGACACGAAAAATCTCTCTCTGAGGGCTCTTACACATTTTCTTTCTAAACTAAGGTTCTACAATAAAGTAGTAAAGCCCTAAACATGGATTACACGGTTTACAAAACACCCAAACACAATACAAACTAGGAATAAATCACCGTCGTCTATCTGAGCTCTCTGATCAACATCTAGACATCAATCTCCACTAACAAAATATCCACAAAATGTCATACCCCGAGACCACCAATTGGGCTCGCTTAGACACATGCAACAGACTCGCCGAACTAAAACTAAATGAAACCAAACATGTGCAACATGTACAGATCATACACGACATGGATACATGAAGCATTAAAGTGTAATACTACTAAAACTAAATGAAACCATTACAACTTTAATTCTTTAAAGTTTACAACATTCGTTTTCATCCAGCAAGTTACAATATTTTTATTTACCAAAAATGTAGTGGCTATCGACGCGAAATGCTCAATAGTCAATCAAGATGGCAAATAGCTGAGAGTAAGTCAATAAACAACACCTGTCCAAAGTAGATCACCGGATCAGCGAACCAATCAGCACTAACCAATCAGGTATCTCAAATAGAGATAATGCAATAAATCCAACGCCTCTCTACTACGAATATGTGAACGAGTAGAAGTAGATTGGAAAAATTAGAAGTCTAGTGGTAAATGCTCATCAATAGTTTGCAAAACAACGGGAAAGAGTGAGGGAAGAATATCACAGAGCTTGCACTACTGTAACGACTTCGGATCGAAGCACCCACCCGTAATCATCGCAGCGTCCAATGCTCAAGGCGCGCTGGGACGTCGACTAGACCTATGAAAGATCCACCGAGTCAAAATCCATTAAATCGACTCCAAAACACTAAACATATTGCCCCGAAACTGTCGAAAGTTCCAAAAGTCCGCTGAAACACTTTCGAACTCAACGAAGTGTTTCTGAAGGTACCATAGCACAATCCTAGTTACCCGCTGTCCAAAAATGCACCAATATAGGTCTTCGGATAGCAACCACAAGCCCAAAGAATGCCGACATGAAATAACGCACGTAATGCCATTCGGGGTTCTTGGAAATGTCGTTTTCTGCATTGGAACCCTCCGTCGCTCTCTCGTTGTCTTCGGAAGCTTGAGACAGTCGGTGTAACCAGCCAATGAGGCTTCGCGACAAACCTGGGGTGATAACACTACTAGCAAGTGGACCCCACAATGGTCACCGAGTTCTACCAACGATTTTGTTGAAAAACACATTGAAAATCAAATTTGATTCCACGAGGGCATCAAAAGCTTGGACAACAAGTCCAAAGGGTCACATCAAGTGGCTTCACGCTGCCCAAGATAACCCCTGCTGTCATAATTACAAACAAGCCCCTAAATAATATATATAAGCTAAAATACACCTTAAAAAAGGTCGATAGAACACACCGTGCGTTTGCAAGACCAACCAAGGGGACCAGTGGATAGGTCTCTATGCAGCGAAGCTCGTGCTTACTGTCCGAGGCCAAGATTACAGCAATTAACTAAAAGCCTCAGGAGCGATAACGCAAAAATAGTGAGCCGACACTTCTCCAACAAAACTGAGGCGAGCACGGTGATCAGCAACGACTCTAGGTCATCGTGCTCACTTTCCGAAGCATCGGGGGTTCTCAGATGGCTGGAACAGGAACTAGAGCTAACAATGCTCTATTTCGGGCATTGTAAGGAGCTACTGGCTCCGACCCGCCATCGGCGGCACGGCGGTGCCTGCGTGGCCCAGGGGTGAGTGCTGAGGGGAAGGAAAGTGCGGTGCTTGCCTTGGACAGTGGTAGCACTGGGAGGAGCTCGGTCTACCCAAGCTAGAGCTCAACCTAGGAGGCATTTCCCAGCAACGACGGCAGCCGGAGAGGTCAGCAGCGTAGGCGGCGCATCCCCTACAACCGGAGGGAGGCGGTGGCACTACTCAGTGGCGGCGGCGGCACTGCACAGGGGTGGCGCCGGCAACGCTGTAAGAAGGTGGAGCCGCCACTGCTAGAAACAGCCCCGAGATGGTTGTAAAGCGCGCGGCGGCGCTCGGTGGTGACGAGGTTGCTGGAGGGAGGAGAATCGGAGACCTGTGCTGCTGGAGGTGAGGTCCGCAGGGTGCTGCTTCCCCCTGAGGTAGCCCGAGCCAAAGGAGAAGGGAAAGAGAGGAAAAATTGAGAGAGAGGGAGATGGTTGCAGCAGGATGTCCAGCCAAAGTCGTCGGTCGAGGTCATGCACGGCGCTGTCAGAGGAGGGAGGGGAGGTGGCTAGGGCTCGTGGAATTAGAGTGAGTGGCTAGGGTTAGGGTTTAGTAGAGAAAAACCCTAGATGTGATATTACATACAAGTGTATAATCATAGAAAACCCACTAAAAAAATAAAGTTCCAACCCAAGTCCTTCAGGGCACGTGTAATACGCGCGAATGCACTTCCACAAGCGATCTCTCGCGAATCGATACATAAAATATTAGGCTTTTCGCAGAAAAACCCAATATCCCATATCGACCCTTCCTCGAACAACGTGTAATTCTGAATGATCAATTCATTGGATTTACGAACGGATCGCACCAGTATTTTGGCATTGTTAGACCATCAAACATATGATTTTGTTTTGCCAGAATAGGTCGCCAATTCGCAACGAAATTAATCTCTCTCTACCTCCATATATATATATATATATATAGGCTAGGGCTACTATCCTATTAATAGGATAGTAGCACTTGTCCTATCAAATTGTCCTATTAAATTGTTCTTATGCTTTTAAAAGTACCAAGTTATTGGTGCTTGTAGATTTTTAGCCATTGGATTAAGAGATATGCGGTTAGGATGATGTGGGCCCCCTAGGGTTGAGTGGGTGGTTGGTTGAATAGTATAATCTAATGGTTGACACTGTTCCGAGGAGTAGATTTAACGGTAAAAGACTTACAAGTACCAAGTGCTTGGTGCTTTTACAAGCTGTAAGGACCGAGATTTTGGCAGTGTAGCTAAACTCTCAGTTGACGATGTTTTTGTGTGTTTTTTTAATTACAAAAGCACTCATCAAGTTTCGGGAGAAAACTAGTTAGAACGGAGATTCTACGTGATTTTCAAGTTTCACTTAAAGTGAATAGTAACTTGGTTTTTCGGAGAGCTCAATGAGTAGAGGTGGCTTCTGGCTTGTACCGGACTCCGTTCATAGCAGTCCAATAGCTCGTTTCGACCGGTTTAGCTGTTTTGGAACTGATAGCCCTGACGTATTTTGAGTTTGACGCACGGATTTCGAGAAAATCCGAAATACGTGTTTTATATGTGTTTGTGCGTAGTTCTTCTGTTGGAGAGATGGATCGGATTTCGTTGTGAATCTGCGATGGATCGAGGCGAAACGAAATTGTAGCTTTGTTGTCTCTATTGTGCTGATCGCACTGGTGTGATCCGTTCGCAAATCTGACAGGCGGATCTGCGGAGATTACGCGTTGATCGAGGAGAGGTCGGTGATGGCAAAACGGTATTTTTGCAAAAGTTGCGATACGTTTCTCGTGAAACCAGACGTGGAAGTGTGTTCGCGCATTTTACACGCACTGAGAAGGACTCAGTATTAAATACTGAGGTTTGGGGGGCTAACTCGCAAAGTTGCACCTTGGTATATATATAGCTCCTAGGGTTTTTGATCCCCTAACCCTAACCCTAGCCCTAGCCGCACCTTGCCACCTTCTACTCCCTCCCCTGAGTGCACGGCGCGCGCCCCAGCCGCCGGCACACGCTGCCGGTCGCCGGAGAAGGAGGTTCCATCTCCCTGTAGCTCCTTCTCCATCTCTCTCTCTATCTCTCTCTTTTCTTCTCGGTTTGGAGCCTTGGCGGAGGCTGCTTTGCCTCCCTGCACCTTGCCGGCGTTGCCCCGACACCGTCGGAGTTTTCCCCACCGGTCGCCGCCTTCCCCGAGCGCTGCTGCCGCCGCCCCAGCACCCTGCTGCCAGCTAGGGCAGTTTTGGCCGAGCCGAACTCCATCTGCTAGCCGCGCGCCGCTGCCGCCTGAGACTACCCAGGCCACCTTCCCCGGAACTTAGGCGACCAACCCCGGCCGGTCGCCGCCGCCTCTCGGCCAGCTCGCGGTCGCCCCAGCCTATTCGGGCCGAGCGGACCCGCCTTCTCTCCTCTCGCGTCGCCGCCGCCCGGAGCCACCCGTGCCGCCTCCCGCCGACCTCAGGCGACCCCCCCGCCGCCGCCTCGTGGTGCCCCGGCCACCGCCGTGGCCGCCATTGCTCTGGAACCCGAGCTTCAACTCGTCCGGGCTTTTCTCTTTCCGCCGTCGCCGCCGCCGCTCCCCGCCGCCAACTAAGGTAAGCACCACACTCCCTACCTCCCCCGCACCCATTCCTGGCCCGCACGCACCACGCCGTGCCGCCGGAAGCCGGCCGGAGCAAGCTTGCTCCGGCCAAGCCCAAAATAGGGCTATTCCTTGGCGGTTTGCTGTTCCGAGCTTCCCAAGCCTCCCTGATCTCTACGGAGGGGAGCACGGTGATCGTGGCAAATTTTTGATCATCGTGCTCACCTTAGTTTCTGTCGGGGAGACTCCTTTCCGCTGTTTCGGCGGTGTCGCTTCGTTAGAGCCTTTTTGGCTGCTATTTTAGGATTATGCACATTTTTACGGCGATCCGAGGCTGTTCCGATGCCTCTGGAGGTGAGCACGGTGATCATGGATCAGTGCTGATCACAGTGCTCACCTTATTTTGGATCAGCGGATGTCGTATCGTTTTGTTTGGTGCGTTTTTCCTCAACTACGCGCTATTCACAGAATTTTTGGGTTGCTCCCGCGCTTCCCACAGTGAGCTGTTGTGCTCCAGACCGTGAGCACGGCCTCTGACACGTCGAGACCTGTCAGTAAGTATCTCGGCGGACCTTAGAAGTTCTCGGTTTGTGAGAACGAGTCATAGAAGTCGCCCGAATTACATAAAATGATGGATTTTATGTAAACATAGAGACTTTTATGCATTTGTACACCTTGTGGCTACTATGGGTAGTGCGTTGGTGTGTGTGGTGACCTTCGGACTAATTGTCCATGATCTGATAGCTTTTGCGAAAATCGAAAAGTCGATTCCGGCGCGTTTTTCGACGAAATTCGCTGAAAGAATGCGATTTCGGTTCAGATTTCTTCCGACGTGGTTTGGTTATCCTGTAAATTATCGCTGAGCCTTGTTGGCTGGTCACCATCATCATTTTGTGGGTTCGGTGATGATGGGTGAGCGACGGTGGGTTCCGGTGTCGAAATAGACACTTTCGGGAACCCGGATTCGTACAATTATCCGACGATAATTGTGTAGTGGTGTTATATTGTGTTTGCTGCCAAAACATCCAAATCGGAGTGTTTTGGGGTAGCAGGTGACTCGTGACACGAGTCGGCGAGTTTCGGGACACTTAGTGGGTCCCGACGGCGTCCCGGTGTGGTTTTCGGGACTTCCGGTGAGTTACGGTGATCGGTTTTGGGAAACCGATTATGGGGATTTTGTGTGGGAGGCTTATGAGTCTCGTGCTTCGAGTGAGTAGGTTGGTTACTGACCCGTTGGATTTTCGTAGGTCCGGTTGACTTGTGCTTACCCAGTGTTTCGACGCGTTTGTGGCAGGTGAGTGCTTCGAGCTGGTAGTCGGTGAGAGCGTTTCACCTCCTTCTGTTTTTCTATTCCAGCATTATAGTCTCTACATGTCTTCGTTTGTTTATCGTTCTGTTATCTTATCTCGTTGATTGCATTTGGATAGTTGTGGATGGACATATAGAGCAGGCTTGCCTTTGTACTTTGCATCGTTGTGGACCTTGGGTCCAGGCAACACATCGACTCTCTTGTCATGTGTTTCGATCTGGTTGATCGTGGCTCGGCGTTGTACGCCCTTGTATCTATCGTGGTTCGGCGTTGTACGCCCTTATTTCTGGTTTCGGCCTAGGCACCGGCTTTAGCCGGTTTTTGTTTGAGCATACTGGCATGACTTAGTCACAGCACTTGGGGGTATTCATGACACCGGATCGGTTTGGCCACCGATCGGAGGTGTACTTATCCGGATCGGTCGTCCTATGGGGCGGATGGATCAGGTCGGTGCAGATAGTGACAGGCAGCGCTTGAGGTCTGTGGACCTATATAGCAGGCACAGATTGGGTACAATTTCTAGTTTATTACATTAAGGCATACTTGCATTGATTCTATACAGTAGTAGTTTTAGTTCTTGCTTCTTATATACCTGTTATAGCTACTGTAGTTTCCTTTTCGCATCACAGTATATATATATATATATATATATATATATATATATATATTTATATAATATATATGTTATCTATCTCTTTGGTTTCGGTGATTATGCTTGCCTTCGTGCTCTGTCGTATCCACTGGAAAAATCATGGTTGCGTGTTCTCACCCCCCATTTCATTCGGGCTTGGAGTTGGTGTTAGGCGCGATGAGAGGACGTTCTAGCTAGTCGGCAGTAGCGACCATCACCCGGGTTATTGTTATTTATGCATTTAGTAGTCTTTATTAATAAATGGTTCAGTTAGATAATCTCTATGATTGTTTGTCTGTTCGTGGATTGGTTTTGTGGATATTTTCGTTATTCATGCATGTGAATGGATAATGATGGATCTGTAGTTCTGGTTTTATGGATTCTCGGTTGTTGTATTTATACTTGTGGTTTTCTAGCCCTCGAGGTAGCTGGTTTTCAAAATAGAGTTTTTATGTGGGAAACAGTTTTAAAAAGGTTTTCGAATTAGTTTTGTGAATGATTGAATTAGATTTTAAAAAGAAAGCTTCCGGATGGGGAGCACTTTTAAATAAGATGATTGTTGTATTGTGCATTACATCATCCAGCGCTTAAGGAGTGCTTAGAGACACGCATCATCTCTAAGGATCGATAGCTGTATGGAAATGCATATCATGAATTGGTTGTTAATTGATAAATGTAAGTTGTGGTTGAGATCTTGTTGTACAGTTGGTACGCCGTGCAAATACAAAGGAGACTCTGTCCGAGTGAACGGAGGAACTTCGTATTTGTGGCGGGTCTGTACGTCACGTGGGCCAGGTTGGAAAAAAAAAAAAATGGCACATCTTCCGCGACTCTGAGATTTCAAAATGGTATCGGATAAAAAGACTTTAAAAACCTGACCCCAGGCGTGACACAAGCACCATAGCTGACCTAAATCATATATAATATATATTATATATATATATATATATAATATATATTAATATATATATATATAATATCTATATTAACTAATAAATAATATAGTCATAGAAGTAGGCACTCAAACTATATGAGTATTGGGCCTTTCGTACTCATAAGTTGTTTTCGATGATGGAGCTTCTGAATCGACGATCCACTCTGTTAAAAAAGATCTAGAGTATTTGAAACTTCTAGAAAATAAATTTCATAATTTTTCGAAATCATAATAAAGTCAATCAAGCGAGCATAAAATGATTGGTCAAAATCGAACGATGTCTTAAAAATGGATGATCAGATCCTTCAATTTTAGATCGGAGCTATTGATCTTTATCTAGGTAGTGAATAGAATTTTCAATCAAAAATTCAACCTATTCGGATTCTTTTGCACCGTTAAACTAGCAAGTATTCCATACTGGCCATTAATAATTGTCAATTTTGTGAGCTTTTGATCGTAAGATAAATGAGGTCGAAAAATTATGAAATTTGATTTCTAAATGTTTCAAATGCTCTAGAAAATATTTAACGGTGTGGATCGTCGATTCGGAAGCTCTATAATCGAAAACAATTTATGAGTACGAGGGCGATCATACTCATAATAGTATAGTAGCCAGACTCTATATAATTGAGTTCCTATGCTTTTAAAAGGACCAAGTTATTGGTACTTGTAGATTTTTGACCATTGGATTAAGAGATGTGCGTATAGGATAATGTGGGCCCCCTAGGGTTGAGTGGGTGGTTGGTTGAATAGTATAATCAAACGGTTGAAAATTATCAAAGGCGTTGATCTAACGGTAAAAAATTTACAAACACCAAGTACTTGATACTTTTACAAGCACCATAGCCGGACTCTCTCTCTCTCTCTCTCTCTCTCTCTCTCTCTCTCTCTCTCTCTTTCTATATATATATATATATATATATATATATATATATATATATATATATATATATATATATAAATCAAATTCCAAATCAAATTTCAAAATCTCAGGTATTACATCATCCTCTCCTTACAAGAAGTTTCATTCTTGAAACTTAATCACTCAACTCCCCTAAACAACTGAGGATACCGCTCCCCCATAACAGACTCAAACTCCCAGGTAGCCTCACACTGCTGGTGGTTCTCCCACAGAACCTTCACATACGGAATACTTTGATTTCGCAACCGCTTCATCTCATGTGCCAGAATTCACAAAAAAGCCTCATCATAACTCAGATCCTCCCGCAGCTGGATAATTGTCGGACTAATGATATGGACACATGAAACACATTATACACCTGGGCGAGACTCGGAGGAAGGGCCAACTGATACGCCACCAGACCAACACGTTCTAGAATCTGAAATAGTCCAACAAACTGTGGACTAACCTTGTTCCGCAACCCGAACTATTTGATCCATCTAGACGGCGACACCTTGAGCAACACATGCTCGCCAACCTGGAACTCCAAGTCACGCCGTCGTTGATCTACATAACTCTTCTGTCAACTTTGTGCGGTCAGTAGTCACTCCCTCGCAAGGCAAATCTTGGTTTTTGCATCCTCCAACAAGTCTGGCCCGATCACCCGGTGCTCACAACATCGTCCCAACCGATAGAGGACCGACATTGACGCCCATACAGTGCCTTATACGGCTCCATCTCGATACTCGCCTAATAACTGTTGTTATAGGTGAACTCCACTAGCAGTAAGTAGTTGAACCATTCCTCACCATAGTCCGAGACACAGGCACGAATCATATCCTCGAGACTTTGGATAACTCGCTCAGACTAACCATCACTCTGGGGATGGAAAGCCGTACTGAAGTTCAGTTTCGTACCCAAAGCCTACTGAAAGCTCCTCCGGAACTTGGATATGAAACTAGTGTCCCAATTCGAGATGATCGACACTGGAATTCCATAAAGCATGACGATCTCGTCGAGATAAAGCTATGCCAGTCGATCTCGAGACCAAGAAATATGCACCGACAGAAAGTGGGCCGATTTCGTCAATCGATCCACAATAGCCTACACCGCGTCATGGCCTCACTGTGACCGAGGCAAACCGGTGATGAAATCCATGGTAATCTGCTCCTACTTCCACACAAGCACCAAAAGAAGTTGCAGCATTTCGGGTTGGTCGCTGATTGTCAGCCTTCACCTGCTGATAAACTAGACACTGAACCACGTGCTAAGCTATGTCTAGCTTCATACCCGGCCACCAAAAGTGCTACTTCAAATCGCGATACATCTTGGTTCCGTCGAAATGCACAGTGTATGGGGACTGATGTGCCTCAGATAAGATGTCTCTCTTCAAATCTAAATCCTCAAGCACACACCTCTGGCCCCGGAAGCGAAGAGAACCGTCAGAGTGGATCGTGAAATCCCCCACTTTACCCTGCTCGACATCTGTCCGAATCTTCTGTAGATGCGAATTTGACTGCTGCCCGAGCAAAATCCGGTCAGCCAAGGTAGGCTGCACTACTAGAGTCAACAGCTTGGCAGTGGCCCCAGTGGGTAACATCTCCAACTCCAACCAACGAAACTTCTCTATCAAGCAATCCTGCTCAGTGAGTATGAAGAACAGATCAGCCGAAGACTGCTTCTGGCTCAAGTCGTCCGCCATCACGTTCGCCTTTTTCAAATGATACTGGATCGAGAGGTCATAATCTTTCAAGAAATCGAGCCACCGCCTTTGCCTGAGGATCAACTCATTTTGAGTGAAGAGATACTTCATGCTCTGGTGGTCCGTAAACACCTCGCAGTGTGTCCCATAAAGATAGTGCCTTTATAACTTAAGAGCAAACACCACTGCTGCAAGGTCAAGATCATGAGTCGGATTGTTTCTCTCGTAGTCCTTCAGCTGACGCGACACATACACGATAACCCGATCCTACTGCATAAGAACACACCCCAATTCTATCCATGAGGCATCACAATAGACTATGAAGTCGTCACCCGGTCGCGACAATGCTAAGATGGGGGCGTGAGTGAGCCTATCCTTTAGTTCCTCAAAACTTCTTTGGCACTCCGGAGCCCACGAAACTTCTCACCCTTCCGTCATACCCCAATAATCCCATATCGGATAGAAATGGGGATGTGATTGGATATATAAGAGACTTAGACACTAGTAATAATAACTGGGCTCAAGCATTTTGGGTTGTTGGCTGGGCCCAACGAGTTATTATTGCTAGTGGGCTAGGTCGTTACATTTGGTGTCAAGCCAGTTCACCAGATGGACATGTGTGGCAAGTCTTGACTGAGCCAGGGTCTGAAAGATAAGGTGATAGGCTATGCCGGAGTCTGAATGATAAGGTGACCGGCTATGCCAGGGTCTGGATGACAAGGCTAGCGAGACGAGTCTCACATCGCCTGGTGATCTTGGGCTGTGTGTGTGATTGGACTGACGAGAACGTCAAGGCCTTAACGGGGGGAGTCTGTCACACCCCAATAATCCCATATCAGATAGAAATGGGGATGTGATTGGGTATATAAGAGATTTAGACACTAGTAATAATAACTGAGCTTAAGCATTTTGGGCTGTTGGCTGGGCCCAACGAGTTATTATTGCTAGTGTGCTGGGTCGTTACACCTTCCTTGTCAGTTTGTTCAACGGGGTGGCGATTTTAGAAAAGCCCTCGACATACCATCGATAATAACCTGCCAAGCCGAGGAAGCTCCTGACCTCGGTCACAGTAGTCGGTCGGGGGCACTGGATCACTGAGTCCACCTTCTTCAGGTCCACTGCAATACCTGACTACATTATGATGTGACCCAAGAAGGACACCTTGCGAAGCCAGAAATCACACTTCTTAAGCTTCGCATAAAGCTTGTGGTCTCGAAGCGTCTAGAGGACTTGTAGAAAATGATCCTCATGCTCTTCGTCGCTCTGCGAATAGATCAGTATGTCGTCAATGAAAGCCACGACAAACTGATCCAGAAATAACCGGAAGACCCTGTTCATCATATCCATGAATGCTGCCAGGGCGTTAGACAGTCCAAACGACATCACCATGAACTCATAATGTCCGTAACGAGTTCGAAAAACGGACTTCGCCACATCCTCTACCTTTATCTTAAGTTGGTGATAATCCGACTGTAGGTCGATCTTCGAGAAGACAGACGATCCCTAAAGCTGGTCGAAGAGGTCGTCGATCCGTGGCAAGGGGTACTTGTTCTTCACCATGACCTTATTAAGCTCTCGGTAGTCGATACATAATCGCATACTATCGTCTTTCTTTCTGACGAAAAGGACGGGTGCACCCCAAGGAGATTCACTAGATCAGATGAACCCGTTATCAAAGAGATCCTCAAGTTGAGTTTTCATCTTTTTCAGCTCAGGGAAGGCCATTTGGTAGGTGGCCTTCGAGATCAGGGTCGTGTCGGGAACCAATTCGATAAAGAACTTGATCTCCCAGTCTGGAGGCATCCCAGGTTGCTCCGCAGGAAAGACATTGGGAAACTCTCGAGCTACTGGAATCTCCTCCAACACTATCAGCAGATGCACGTGTCTGCGCACCGCCAAATGCCTCCTCATGCGTACGTCCACCACCACGACCTGGACGTGGGGGTCAGCCACGAGCCATATGTATTAACAAAGAAACACCGTCAAGTGATTACAATCGACTCGACTCAGTCACACCAGGACTCAAGCCTACAACAAAGTTTCCAGTGGGTTCGGCAACCAACCACGCCGACTATCCCACTAGGTCTAATCAGGCGTAATAGAATAGAAGAAAGATGGTAACCAACTAACAAATGCAACTAGTATGCCTGAACAATAAAAATGCGATGCTCGATATAATGTACATGATGAATGCAGGATCGCGATTACTTTACCCAATCTCTTGGCTAACTCGTAGGTGTCGCCCTCAACAAACTCACCAACCCAAAATCCTATTTAACCGGGGAGATACCCGCTACAACCCGATAGGACCGTCCTCTGGAGAGATACCCGCTACGACCCAGTGATGTCGACTCCGGAGCACATCGCCCGAGGGAAAGCTACCACCCTCGAGCAAGGACTAAAAGGTGAGTACGATCAATCCTACATTGAGGATTCCAAGTTCAATCCGTTCCTTAACTTTAAGGAAGACCATGTTCAAATGACCCTTAACTCTAAGTTTGAAATGTCATAATGTCTCAATCATTCTTTTCTTGCATTCTTTACTATCACTAGTGTCATATACACTACTAAGTTCTTGTACTCATGCCACACTTATTTTTTAAGTGCTATATTCTTGTTCTCATGCCAAATGTCACACTTGTTTTCTAAGTGTTCTATACTCATCAATGTCACCCACTAGATTTATGTCCATGTGTCACTTTTGTTCACTAATCCTTCTAAGTTCTTATCACTTGTCATGCATACATAGGGTTACAATTCTCACATTCTTACCAATATTTCATACGCAATTAAATTTACAATCATGCAATAAAGCTCACAATTAACCCTACTATGCAAGATGCTCAATATATATTTATATGTTCAAACATGACACTTTAAACATAAAGAAATTTCTGAGNTGCATACATAGGGTTACAATTCTCACATTCTTACCAATATTTCATACGCAATTAAATTTACAATCATGCAATAAAGCTCACAATTAACCCTACTATGCAAGATGCTCAATATATATTTATATGTTCAAACATGACACTTTAAACATAAAGAAATTTCTGAGGTCCTTGGAATGCACCACCCACCTCAAGTGATCGTGTGGGAGTAGAATATGACGACTCCCGAACTTTACGAAAGCCGATACCGCGACCTACAACCAAATAGTGCCATATTAGGCCTTTTGTACGTGAACCATACTTAAACATTTTCGTAACGTCGAACGGAGTTGTCTAACGCATTGAGGACACCCCCAATTAGGTTTCTACGAGGTCAATTTGCCCTCGAAAAATCCTAGGGCAAATGCCCCAAATTTGGTGCCCTAACCAAACCTATTATTAAATCTAGGTTTTGATCTCTAAAACAAGCAAAAAAGAACTTGTCTAATCTCTAGAAGCTCATTTAGAACCATTCCAACCATCTCTAGGGCTTAAAATGCAAACCCTAGAAATCCCCCGTTAGAGCACCATGAAGAAAACTAGGGTTTTCATGGTATTCAAAGCTCTACTACTCTTCTAAAGCCTCTAAAGAGACCAAAACTCTAAAATCCAAGGTTAAAATCCAAACCCTAGAGCTCTACATGCTAAAAACTTACCTTGGCCCAAGTTTTAGCAAGCTCCTTCTTGTTGGAGAGCTTCTAAACCCACCACGTCCACCAAAAATCCCTCCTCAAGCTTCTTCTTCTTCTTCTCCTTCAAACCCTAGTGATTTCTAGGGAGGGAGAGGAGAGGAAATGAGAGGGAGAGAGTGGAGTGTGTTTGCTGTGAAAAGGGGAGAGGGGATGGGTATATAATGTGTTGTAACAATTACGACAAGGCCCCTCAACTCTTTCTCTGTGCACTGCCCAAACTGGGCATTTTTTGCAGTGAAGGACCGGTCTCCCCGACCTGGGACCGGTCCCCGAGAGCTTCTCCCGCGGACTGCGCAGGCTGCGCGCGATGCAACCGGTCTCCCTCGATGGGACCGGTCTCTGGGGGACCAGTCTCTCCTCGCAATGACGGGTTCCCAAGAGCTGATTTTCTAGGACTTAGCCGATTTCTCGGCCATCTCGCTGCCTACGCGTTAGGGGACCGGTCTCTCCCACCAGGGACCGGTCCCTGAGAGTACAAAACCTGCAGTTTGCATATTTTGATTTCCAAAGCTCTCGAAGGTCCCCCGTAATGCACTTTTGCATTATTCGACGCCTTCGGCCTCTCCGAAGTATACCAATCTCGCACTTTGGTCAATTTGACCAAGATTCGAATTTAATTACCGAGGTTTCGGTATGTTATATAAATTGCCACGGGGGACAACCTTGATTTGGATTACAGCGAGGTTACGGCGTCCAATTGGAGATATCGTCAGATTTCATCCGTTAGGCTTGGTCGAACCGAATCGGGCGACGTGTGTCTACAAGCAATCGGAAGCGTTGTGAGGTCGGTTGTGCTTACTGAAGTGATTAGGTCACTTCCATGCCAAAGAGTAAAGTTTAATGTTATTTTATTGATGCATGTAATGGTAAATTAATTGCTTAAATGAGTAGGCATAAATTGTATGCTACTTAGGGTAAATTATCTACCATTGGACGTATAACACTAGGCAATTGGTGACGAATGAGTGTGTATATATATATATATATATATATATATATATATATATATATATATATATATATATATATATATATATATATATATATTGTGTGTGTGTGTGTATGCCTAGGTGTGGATGTGAACATAGATCAATGAACTCTAGAAAAATTAGAGAATTCGACAAATTGGAAACAAGTACTAGATGTCATGAATCCTATATGTGGACAACTAGAATAACTAATAACATGATTGGACATAGAACCTAGTATCATTGAACATAGGTTGGAAAACACAGTGGTAGTAAGACCATTTGTATTGGAAGGTAATTGAACCTAGAGTCAAGTGAACCTAGGTGGGTAGGACATAGGACTTAGTGTTATTGAACCTAGGTCATGAGACATAGTGGCAGGATGACCACTTGGACATGAGAATATGAACCTAAAAAGATTGACGATATAGGGTGAATAATGAACCCTTGAGACTTGGAATAGAAATGATGTGCACATCTAAGGGATTTTGGTATCAGCTTAGGCATGTGTGGGGAGTTCACCGCCGAAGGCTGGATAATCGGGGTGCGTGCAGCGATTTCGCCACACAGTGACTTGAACCATTGTATGGCGTGTGCGGCGAGTTCACCGCCAGATGGCTAAGTCAAGTAAAGAATTACACCGCCCGACGACTTGAGCTATTGTTTGGCGTGTGCGGCGAGTTCGCCGCCGGATGGCTAAGTCAATAAGGCGGTAAGTTGTGAATGATTGACTCAAAACCGAGTCGGGTGAAATATCTTGGCTAAGGTAAGAGAAACCTTAGGAGTGGATTGCAGATGATATGGATAGTGAAATAAAAAGTAGAAGATGATATGTACTTTCATTGATTTCATTATTACATTTTGTTGAGGCATAAGTATGATATTTTTTTAATTGCATAAAGTTGAACTATATGTTATATGTTGGACTAACTTACTTATATTGCCTCCTTTGGACCTGGTGGGTTAAGCTCTTCTCTTGGGTGGCTGTACCCACTGAACACTATGTTTATAGTTCTCACTCCCATGTTTTTCAAGTCTACACGTGAGCGGCGCGGCAGCGCGAAGAAAGAGCGTAGCTCGGTAGATAGCACCCTACCACTTGAGACCAGAGATAAATGTACCCTGGGTCAACATAGCTTAGGGTATAGAAAGGAATGAACAAATTGTAATAAAGTTGATTGTATTTGGAAGCAAAAAGAATGTAAATGTAAATGTAATATGAAATGTGACGAATGCTCTTGTAATAGCCTAGTAATTATGTTTGATGTCTTCCTTATACAATCGGCGTATGAATTCTGTTCCTAGTTGGAACCACTTGAATTGTATTGATTGTAACGCCTTGGGCGGACAGCGAAAACTCGGTCTGTTCAGCAGTCTGTTTCTCATGCCCTGGACTTCAGTGGAAGCTCACAGTAACGTGCACAGACCCGCCGTGTACACCACAACCTCAAGTGTACACCAGGTGTCTAAAATCAATATAGCAAAAGCATAATACTTAACCAGATAATCAGAAAAAAATTAAAAGTTTAAAAACTTATACAACACAAAACCTTATTACAACTTAAAAGTAATGTACAAAGTGCATTCTACACAGTTCCAATATACAATACTGAACTAGACTAGAGAAGCTGGTATGGTTCCATCTATTTAACATCGAGAAGGCTCTAGCTATCCGCTGACCCCTTGCCAGGAAAATCCTAGCCTTTCCCGCTGTGGAAGGCTCTGCATAAAAACAACCAACAAAAGGGCGTGAGAACTATTAAACAATAGTTCCCAGTGGGTAAACCGCCGAGAGTGGCGAAGTACACCACTAGGTCAACTGAGGCATGAGTAAACAACAATAAGCAAATAAAGTAAATGCAACAAGTAAATCAACTATAGCATGCCTCACAAGATATGTTTTCTAACATGTCTTATATACTAGTTCATCATAACAAGTTCTACTTGTCAGGTTAATTATCAGTTTAATCAGCTATATGTCATGCTATATGCAAAATATCATCATAATTTCACTAGCTAATGACATCATGTAGCTATTTTCCTACACTAACAAGAGTGTAAACGTACTGTCACTATACTACTAACTAATAGGGATGTCAACCTCCTAGTATGTTCATCACTAGGTTTATTCGACTAATGACATAAAGTATCTTTACTACTATGTCCATCTAAGGCTAAAGTCACTTACCATAACCCAATTAACAAGAGACTTACACAAAATGAAGTCCCGGCTCGTACCGTGCCTAATAGCCCCGTGGAAGTCAACACTACCCACAGCAATCCACTTCGGCGCTCAGTCTCGTACAGAAGCGAGCAATCTGTCGCTAGGCTAACTCCGGAGTGCCGGCTTGTGGGGCGCGACCCTCACAAGGGTGTGCAAATGAGCACATGGCAAGCAAACGTAATCCATAGCATAGGTATCACAAGTTCATCATGTCTCTAACATGGAATCTCAACTCGACACAAAGTCGACAATTACCACTAAGTCATAATTCACTATCAACTACTTGGTGACATATTTCTACCAATAGGTAGTATGACTTAAACAAGTATATGCTTTACAACATATTGATGATTCTAATGGGCTATACCCACATACTCATATACAATCCTTTCACTACTCCCTATACATAAGAAAAGTGGTTTACTAAGGTCATACTCAATGACTCATTCTAGTGTTCATGTAACTCATGGCACATATTCTATAGTTTTTCAATAACCTCCACTACTTGAAGTCAACAAGTATAACATCATATTTAACCCTAGTTATTTAACTAGGTTATATTCCTTAGTATCACGATCATGTTATGTCATAATGCTAAGTTCCAGTTATTTAATTAAATCATATACCAGAACACGAAGTTCATACTAGTTCTATCATATGAATACCATGGATAGCTTGTTTACACAAGTATACACAACCTCAGATAGAGTATTCTATATAGGATCTCTAAACAATTCATTTCATAATACAAAGATATAATCTTGTTTTATGCAATATACATAGCAATTCTGTCGTCATGTCTAAAACATGGAATAGCAGAAAATAACTCAAGAGTTAAATATCATAATCATTCCCCGCTTAGTTGTTAAACTACACTAAAAGTACTATTCATAGCTTTGCCTTGATTCTCAATCACTGATATCATGTTTAACTTGTCTACACAAGTTTTACTAACCTTAGATAATACACATGGAATATATTAGTTCCCAAAATCCTTTTTCCTTTACTACATAGAGATTTCATGCATACACACATTCATTCAAGCTTATATTCTCAAGAATATATATAACCATTCTTCTTTCATAATGTCAAAAAAGATATAGAGGGAATTCACCTATTTCAGTAAGGTCAAACCCACCAATTAGTCGACGATTCTTATTGACTCCGCAAGTGGAGGTAATCCGAAGTCTTCAAGTACCCTAACAATGATTCTAAAATCAGCTAAAACCTCAACCAAGCTTTCACATAAAAATCCTCACATAGTCACATAGTCTAGGTTAGAATCTCACCTAGGAGTAACCAAACTTGAATTCCTTTTCAATTCAGGTTGGAACACATCAAACCAACCTTCCAAAGCTCATGAATCTCAACCAAAGGAATCCAATACCCTGCTGTGAACCTGCTATGAACATACACTATACACTCTTTCACAATTGTTTCCAATATCTCAAAACTAGTAGCAAAGTTAGCTAGTTCACCTTGTACAGCTCTAACTCAATTTCTACAGAGTTAAGGTTGAAGAATTATAGCCAAACTCCACTTCTACAGCCACTACAAAGCTCTGCGAACTAGCTAGCAGCATAGGGCAAAGAACAAGCTCACAATCCATTACTATAGCCACTACTACATGAAACTAGAGAAGAGAGTTGTTAATTCACCTTCCAAAGCTTCAATTCTGTTTTCCCTAGATTAGAGTTGAAGAATAACAGTAAAACATCACTTCTATTGCTGCTTTAATCTCTCCCAAAACCAGTTGGTACAAAGAAACCAAGACAATTCAACTTTACTACTATAGCATGAATCTAGAGAGAAGTTGAATCCTTCACCTTACCAAACTTCCACTCAGCTTCTTGCTGAGCTAGGGCTGCGAAAAACCTACAAAACCTCTCTCTCTCCAACAGCAAAACACAGCTCCAAAGCCTTCCCAATCAGCTACAACAAAAGAGAAGGAAAAACCAAGATTAAAACACTAGTTTTCCATCTCAAAATGGAAAACCTAGAGAGAGAAAGAGAGAGAAGCTCACCCCTGTTCTCAAAGCTCCAACATGATAAGAACAAGCTGAGGGGTCAAGCTGGGGTGATAAGGATAAGCTTAGGAAGTGAAAAGTCCAAAATAGCCTCAGCCACGCAGCTACTGCTGTGCTGGGTACCGGTACTGGACCATGCTGGTACTGGTACTCGGTGCCAAAATACAAATTTGTGCTGCTTCAATGCACTTTTGCTCTTCCGGCCACTTGTTCGCTCTAGTAACTTGCTGAAAACCTCTCGATGTGGAACAGTTTCAATTGCTATTCAAACACTCGAACTTTGCAATTGGCCAAAGTTTCGGGTACTACACTGTTGGCGCGCCGAATCCAACCAAAGTGGTGAGTCTCGGGGCGTGATAAATATACTTGCTAGTTTAATGGTTTAAAAGAATAGGAATTGGTTGAATTTTTGATAAAAAATTTCATTCACTATCTAGATGAAAATCAATAACTCCGATCTTAAATTGAAGGATCAAATTATTTACTTTCAATATATCATTCAATTTTGACCTGTTCATTTTATGCTCACTTGGTAGACTTTATTATAATTTTGAAGAATTACAAAATTTATTTTCTAGAAGTTCAAATGCATTAAATCATATTTAACAGTATGGATCGTCAATTTGAAAGCTCCATCATTGAAAATAACTTATGAGTATAAAGAGTACTACATTTATAAGAATATAGTAGCCCAACTCTCTCTCTCTCTCTCTCTCTCTCTCTCTCTCTCTCTCTCTCTCTATATATATATATATATATAAACTAGGTTACTATACTAGTAATAGCACTAAGACATTGGTGCTATTAAATTTTCAGCCCTTGGATGAAGGGATGTGTGGTTAGGATGATAGTAGTCCTCTAGGGTTGAGTAGGTGGTTGGTTGAATAATATAATCTAACAGGAGAAAATCGTCAAAGGCGTAGATGTAACGATGAAAAACTCGATAGCGTCAAGCGCTTAGTACTATCGATGTATAATAGCGAGAATCTCTCTCTCTCTCTCTCTCTCTCTCTCTCTCTCTCTCTCTCTCTCTTTATATATATATATATATATATATTATATATTATTATATATAAAGAGAGAGTAGAGAGAGAGAAGAGAGAGAGAGACATGAGAGAGAAGAGCCGACTGGGATACCTATGCGAATAGCAACTAAGGACTTGGTGCTATGAGTTTTCGCACGTTAATTAACCCCTTTTATTATTTTTACCTGTAGATTATACTATTCACAAACCACTCACTCAATCCCTTGGGGACCCACATCATCCTACCCGCACATTTCTCAATTCCAAAGGGTAAAAAACTAATTAGCGACTTAATAGCTTTGTGCTAAATAATATATCCCAACCTAGTTCTATATATATATAGTTATAATATATATACTATATATATATATATACTATACTAATATAGAGTATATATATAAATAATAATATATATAATATATACGCAGAGAAGAGAGAGAAGAGAGAGAGAAAGAAAGAGAGAGAGTCCGCTAGGATACAATCGATACACGAAGCATTTAGTCGCTATCAAGTTTCTGTCATTAAATTTATCTCTTTATCAATTTTCATCCGTTCGATTAACTATCAATACCAACCACCCGTTCAATCCCTATGGTGCTCAACATTCATCTTAAACCGCACGATCATTTAACTCCAAAGACAGAAAAACTTAATAGGCACCAAGATCATTGTGCTATTAATAGTCATTCCAGGCTTAGCTTTATATATATATACGATAATATACATATAATGTATATATATATATACATATATACAAATATGTATATATATAATAAGTATATTATACATAAATTAATATATATAAATAATTATACATATATATATATATATATAGTAGAGAGAGAGTTGAGCTGGAATACTATAAGTAGCTAAACGGCTCAGTTGCACCGGCATTGTTTTCGATGATGGAGCAATCCAAATCGACGATCGGATCCGGTTAAAAATATCTATACCTACTTGAAATCTCTAAGAAATCAAAATTCAATACTTTCGCGATATGTTTCTGTACCAGCAAGTGTGCGTAAAAGAATGCTGAAAATGAATATCCCGCTAAAAAGTGAATAGAAGATTTTGTAATCATATCGAGAAGATAGATCTGTGTCTAAATAGTTAAAGAAAATTCTAACAAAATAATTATTTGATAGCTTACAGCAAATCCGTTAAAAGGAAGAAAACCCCTCATATCAACCATTAAAATTACTATTTTTAAGCCTCTTTGACAATTAGTAAATGAATGTCGCAAAAGATTTGAAATTGATTTCTAGATACTTCAGTGATTAAATCATGTTCAAGGTGCCGATCGCGATTTGAAAGTCTCCATCATCGAAAACAATGGTGGCAACACGACGCCCGTTGCTACCGTATAAGCATTCCACTCAACTTCTATATAGACTATAATATATATAATATATATATTATAGAAAAAGAGAGAAAGATGAGGAGAGAGAAGAGAGATGTGAGCTCCTATGCTTTTAAAAACCAAGATTGGTACTGTAAATTTTTTGCCAATTGATAAGGAATATGTGGTTAGGATGATATGTCCGCTAGGGTTAGTTGGGTAGTTGAATTGAATAGTATAATCTAAAGGTTGAAAAGATCAAAATACGTAGAGTCTAACCAGGTTAAAAAAATTTACAAGAGCACTGCGAAAGTGCGTGGTGCTTTTTAACAAGCACCAATAGTCCGGACTCTCTCTCTCTCTCTCTCTCTCTCTCTCTCTCTCTCTCTCTCTATATATATATATATATATATATATATATATATATATATATATATATGTAGTTTGTGGCGATGGTACTTTTAAAAGCACCAAGCACTTGGCGCTTGTAAGTTTTCCGCCGTTAGATCTATCCCTTTGACGAATTACACCCCTTAGATCATGCTATTCTACCAACCATCCACTCAACTCTGGGAAACAAACTACTATCATCCTAACCATCCAAATCTTCATCCAACGACCAAAAATTTACACCCACCAATAATTTCGTACTTTTAAAGACATAGGAGCTCAATTATATAAGGACTTGAATGCACACTATTGGTGGAACGGAATGAAGAGAGACATTTGCAGATTTGTGGCTCAGTGTTTGACTTGCCAACAGGTAAAGGTAGAGCATCAGGTACCTGCTGGCAAGCTTCAGACTCTGCCAGTGCCCGAGTTGAAATCGGAGCAGATCACGATGGACTTTATCGTGGGATTACCGAGAGCACAGAGTGGTTTCGATGCTATTTCGGTGATAGTGGACAGACTTATTAAATCTGCCCACTTCCTACCAGTACAGACCACCTGGTCTAGGGAGAGACTCACGCAATTATATCTAGATGAGATAGTGAGATTGCATGGTGTGCTTACCTTGATAGTATCGGACCGAGACTCGAGATTCATTTTGCACTTTTGGAGGAGTCTTCAGACAGCCTTGGGTACACAGTTGCATTTCAGCACGGCGTTTCACCCACAGACGGATGGTCAGTCAGAGCGGACCATTCAGACTCTAGAGGACATGCTGAGAGCATGTATCCTGAACTTTGGAGGAAGGTGGCATCGACATTTGAGACTTGTTGAGTTTGCGTACAACAACAGCTATCAAACGAGCATTCAGATGGCTCCGTTTGAAGCATTGTATGGACGCAGGTGTCGATCCCCTTTGTATTGGAGTGATGTGGATGAAAGGAAGACTCTGAGGCCTGAGATTCTGATTAAGGCTAAGAAAAAAGTTAAAGCGGTGGGACGACATATTTTGACAGCCCAGAATCGGCAGAGGAGCTACACCGATACCAGGAGACGAATCTTAGAGTTTCAGGTTGGAGATCATGTATTTCTGAAAGTCTCGCCATCCAGAGGGATACGCAGATTCGGAGTGCGTGGAAAGCTTAGTCCACGCTTTGTTGTCCCTTTTGAGGTATTAAAGCGAGTTGGACCAGTTGCCTACAGGATTGTTCTACCCCCACGACTGGCTGGTATTCATAATGTTTTTCACGTCTCGGCATTGAGGAGATACGTGTTCGATCCTTCTCACGTGATCGACTTCACTCCGCTGGAGCTTGGCGATGACTTAAGATATGAGGAGCGACCGATGCGAATTCTGGCTCGTGAAACGAAAGAATTGCACAACCGAGTCATTCCTTATGTAAAAGTGCAGTGGAGTCATCACAAGGAGCGAGATGTGACTTGGGAGCCAAAGACGGTGATGCGGGAGTCCTATCCCTACTTGTCCGATGCTCAGGATTGAGGTATGCATCAAGTTTCGAAGACAAAACTTTTTGTAGTGGGGGAGGATGTAGTGTCCCGAGGGTTTGATATCGGATTGGTTTTAGTATTAGTGACTAGTCGACACATCTGGAGAGTGTTGGACTGAGTTGGAGTCGTTTTGCATGAAATGGACTTCGCGCACTCAAATAAGAAAAACTGGAGTTTTGCGAGTTTCGGGCGCCCAGAACATAGTTTCGATCGCCCAGATCTTGAGTGCTGAACAGAGCTGAACTGGAAGCCAATTCGGATCCTGTGTTCCAGGCGTCCAGAAGTGGGTCCGAATGTTCACTTTGGGAGTATCGACTGTGCTGACACGTGTCTTGTGGTAGGTGAGATCCGCCGAACCAGGTTTTGGGCACATCGTACCGTGGGCGGAGGAACCGAAGAGGAGTGTTTGTATAGCTTGGGAGTTTCGGACGCCCAGAAGTGGGTCTCGGGGGCCCGAATGTAGTCATTTCTGCAAGAACAGCAGGTTTGTGTTTTTGGTTCTTGGGGCTTATCAGACCTTTTCACCTCCTTATAAAAGCTTGGGTGCGATCCCCTGAGAAGCTTTTTCACCCTTCTTCACAAAGAAGCCTATAATTTGCACTCTAATCCCTCTAACCCTCCAAATTTACACAATTCCACCTTGAGGATTGCAGTTTCTACAGATTTCCAGTAGCGACCTTCGGTGTTTTGGCTCGTGTGCGACGTAGGAAGCTCCGATTACTGCAAACCTTGGTTTCGTGGTTATTAGACTTCTTGGAGTTTTCGTGAAGCCCATTTTGACAGCATTTGATTGAGGTTTGTATAGTCAATTTGGCGTTTTTCTGGGCTGCTGTTATACTTGAGCTGAAATTGGGACTTTTGTGGTTCTCTTGGATCAATTCTAGGAGAAAGCTGGAATTCGGACCTGAGAACTTTACGCTATCATTCTCCACTAGTTTTGGAACCTTTCCTCACCTGAATTGAGGATTGAAAGGTGAGTTTGACATTGAGGTTTTGGAGAAATTAAGCTTAAGTGTTGAAATTTTGGTGTTTTTGTGTTTAGATCATTGGAGAAGGTTGTTGCTGGTTCGTGGGTGATCACTGCCGAGCTTCCCAGCGACTTCTAGCCTTGTCGGACTCGCGCTAGAGGTGGGTTAATGATATGTTTACCGAATTCTACGAATTTTCTCCTAAGCCTATATATAACAGCATGTATTTTCCGCTTTGCATAGCATGTTTAGTAGCTCGATTCGTTGATTTACTTTATTCTTAAATCTGAATTGGAGCTTAGAATATTAGCTAAATTATACATGTTGGACTTGGAATTGACTTAGGAGAAAACTATAGGTTCTACACTTTCATCTGCTAAAACTACCAGAGCTAACTTTAGGAGCTGTAGATGGTTTGTATCGCCGCAGTCTGTTGACGGTGGATACCTATAATAGTGTAGAATATATTTACGCTCGTGCTGGGATGCTGAGCTTATTTTTACAGCAGTGTATAGACTGTTCCGGACTGTCGGGTGCTGTCACGGTTGACGGTGGACCCTGCTGGCTGTTTTTGCATCAGATTGTGCCGAGAGCACGTAGATTATGGTTCTTAGACCAGTGAGATCTTTCTACTTTGATTACAGCCTGTGAGAGCCTGATTGAGCTTGGCAGAGACACGCTTGCATACTCGGTTGGGTAGCGCCCACGCGTGCCACTCCGGAGTCGGGCTTAGTGCTTTTGCGTTGACGTCGGTTTGTCCTGTTTGGACTTGCTCTCCACTGACGACCTAGCGTGGTGGCAATTAGTGTAGCTTCAACAGGCGGGACGGGTGTGTTCACAGTCCCTAGTGAGATTGGGTCAGAATTTGTATTTTCTATAGATAGTTAGTGTTGGATCACGATAGTATAGTGGCATATAGCTATAGATTTGTTCCAGCTTTCCTTACTATCCCTGCTTACTTCTGTAGACTTAGTAGGTGAGCCGTTGAGGTTGGTAGCGATACCCACTGAGCACTACTTCTTTTTGCAGTAGTTCTCACACCCAGTTGTGGATTCTTTTTGTAGAGCCCTCCTCTTCGGCTGCTGCTGTCGTGGAGACTCATCGTGGAAGGGAGTCGTGAGCTAGATCCCTTCCCAGTTGCTACTGACCTAGAGAGTTATACCAGCTACAGGTAGTTGTAGTTTTTGATTCTTATACATACTGATGTTAGTATCTCACCGGAGCGAGTGTTTTTGTATCAGAATACTATGTATGTATGTTTGTTGAACCGATGTTATTTACATATATATTTCTTTTTAGCAGCTCTATACTACTGGTTGTAGTATTGTATGATTTCAGGTACAGGTACAGCTATCGCTTCGTATACAGAAAATTTTTTTATGTATATGACGGGTCTATTAGCGTGCCCGGAAAAACAAGTAATCCTGAGCGTGACAAAGAGAGAGAGTTGGGCTAGAATACTATTGATAGCAAAAGACCCTTTTTGCTATCAAGTTTTTAACTTTTAGCTCAACTCCTTTCATCATTTCTAACCATTGGATTAAATATTATAACTCAGTGGGGACCACTCAACCCTAGGTGGACCACTCAACCTTAAGGAACTAATATCATCCTAACCCTACAATTTCTCATTCGAGAGTTAAAAACTTGATAGCAAAAAGGGTCTTTTGATATCAATAGTATTCTAGCCCAACTCTCTCTCTCTCTCTCTCTCTCTCTCTCTCTTTATATATATATATATATATATATATATTTCGTCTATGGTGCTTTCAAAAGCATCAAACACTTGGTGTTTGTAATTTTTTTATTGTTGGATCTATCCCTTTGGCCAATTCCACCCTTTAGATCATGCCATTCCACCAACCACCCACTCAACCCTATTAAGGGTACAAACTATTATCATCCTAACCATCTAAATCTTCATCCAACGGCCAAAAAATTATAAGCATTAGTAATTTTGTACTTTTAAAAGCATAGGAGGTCAATTCTATATATATATATATATAGTCCGGCTATGGTGCTTTCAAAAGCACCAAGCACTTGGCGCTTGTATTTTTTTTTTTATCGGTATCTCTGACAAATTCCACACATAGATTATGTTATTCCACTAACCACCACTCAACTCTCCCGAGACCACTATTATCCTAACCCTACAAATCTTCATCCAAAGGCTGAAAACCTGCCAGCACTAATGACTTATTATTTTTAAAAGCATAGTAGCTCAATTACTCACTCAATCTTAGCCATCCAATGGTTCATAAAGTGGATAGTATCATACTATTAATAGTATTTTAGCACAATTATATATATAGTCCAGAATATAGACTTGAATTAAAAAGAATGATATAAATGAGACAAGAGGTTTGGTAGAATTTAAATTCCACCATTGTTTGTTTGATAGGAAGTCAATGAATTTGGATTTGTAGTTATCCTTTTTTGTTTCTTTTAGTGAAAATTTTTACAGCAGCACATAGAAAGGAGAAAAAGGTATAGCAGTTTTTTTTTTCTATCTCTTTTTCTTTCATAGTTGACTTCACCTCCATCTTTGCGAAGTCAATTACGTTGTTTTGAAAAGAAAAAATAAAGTTACAAGCAATTTTAAGTTACAGCACACGAAACAATAGAAGTAGGTTTTTGCTTCTAAAAACAAGTTCATGCTCTTTCACTTTCGTGAAAATGTTATTTTTGGTTGTTATTGTTTGATTTGGTGTAAATTAAATTCGTCCGTAACTTTATTTTTTAAAAAATGTCGTAATTAACTATGCCTTGGTGATATCGAAGTCAATTACGAGAGAAAAGAAATATAAAATTTAAAAAAAAAAATTACAGTAATTTTTTTTACCCTCTTATATGTTAGTGTACATATTTTTAATGATAATAAATAACAACATAAGATCACTGTAATTTCAAGACCACTAATTTTTTATCAAACAAATAACGGCGAAACAAATTTCAATTGAACTCTAAGGGGGTGTTTGGCCAAGCTTTTAAAAAGCGCTTTTGGGTTAAAAAGTAATTTTCAACTCAATAGAGTGTTTGGCAAATTCATCTTTAAAATCTGATTCTACTTCTTAGAATCAGAAAACTGATTTTGAAGGCCTCAAAATCAAAAGCAGAAAAAAACTGCATCTTAAAATCTGATTCTGATTTTAGACTCAAACTTAAAATTTTTGTTTTAATTTTAAATTCAATATTTAAATTTAAATTTAATTTTCAATTTTAATTTTTAGTTTTATTTTTTAATTTTTAAATTTTAATTTTACAATTTTAAAATTTAAAAAATAGATTTCAAACTTTAAATTTTAAATTTTAATTTTAAATTTCAAATCCCAAATTTTAGATTTTAAAATCTAAAATTTCAAATTTCAAATTTTAAATTACAAGTTTTAATTTACAAATTATAATTTAAATTTTAAATTTTAAATATTCAAATTTTATATTTAAATATTCAAATTTTAAATTTAAATATTCAAATTTTATATTGTATATTTTAAATTTCATAATTATTTTAAATTTTAAATTTTAAATTTAAATATATTTAAAATTTAAAATCTAAATTTATATTTTTAAATATGAAAATTTTATATTTTAAATTTAAAATTTGATAATTATTTATATTTTAAATTTTAAATTTTAAATTTTAAATTTTAAATTTCAAATTTAAAGTTTGAAATTTAAAATTTAGATTTAAATTTATATTTTTAAATATTAAAATTTTATATTTTAAATTTCAAAATCAGTTTATATTTTTAAATTTAATTTAAATTTTAAATTTTTATATTTTTTTATTTTAAATTTCATAATTATTTTAATTTTTAATTTTTAATTTTTAATTTTTAAGTTTTAATGTTTAAATATTAAATTTTAATTTTTAAATTATTAAATTTTTAATTTTTAAATTTATTTTTCAAATTAAAATATCAAATTTTTTGCTACAGCTTCTGCGAGAGAAGAAGTTGTATGCCAAGTTAAAGAAGTACGAGTTCTGGTTGCGGGATGTTGCTTTCTTGGGCCACGTGATATCTGCGGTTGGAGTGGCAGTGGACCCGAAAAAGATTGATGCTATTCGAGATTGGCCCAGACCGACGACAGTGACAGAAGTGAGGAGTTTCCTTGGACTTGCTGGTTATTACTGTCGATTTGTGGAAGGCTTTGCGAAGCTTTCCACACTACTCACTCGACTGACTCGTAAAGGAATTAAGTTGGTATCAGAGCTTAGCTATAGGTCGTTGGGACCTAGAAACCCTAAGTTTGGCAAACCTTAGGAAGGCAAGACGCGAGAGGCGTGATTTATCGCGAAAGTCACTGATTGATTGTTCTAACTCCTCCTGAAGCGGAGGGAGTGATTGAAGGAGTTTCTGTTTCAATCTGGAAAAATTATGTTGGCTGCAGACGACATAATTTTGTAGAGAAACAGGAGCCGCCTTCTAGACTTTTGTTTGATTGGGTCGAGAGTGTTTGTATTTTGTCTGACCCTACTCTGTTCCTTTCAGCTATGTATCGTCGCCGAGGTCAATCGTCGACCAGGGATCGTGCCGCACCGCATGAGATGCCTGAGCAGGCAGAGCCGAGTGCACGACCAGAGGTGAGTGCACCCCCTGATTTGAGAGAGCAGTTGGCTGCTTTGTCAGAGGTGATCAAGCAGCAGAGTGTACTATTGCAGAGGATGTGCGAGACTGTTACCCAGTGGTAGGGCGGTGAGCCAGGAGCATTTGTGCAGTAGACACTCTGGGTAGAGCACGGAGGTATATCAGTCTAGGAGCGGACTATGGCATCGGGGTAGTGCCAGGACAAGAAGTGCCCTTTTCCTGATGACGGCGGTCAGACGAGCAGCAGACGTCCACCGAGACCTCCACGATCTCGCTCTCAGGGTCGTGGGTCATCGGGGCGTTAGCATTCCAGGGGATCCCGTCAGCAGGGACCGTCACTGAGGACTACTTGTTTTACAGTAGTTCTCACGTCCAGTTGTTATCACTGTTTTTACAGAGCCGTCGCCTTCGGCTAATGCTGTTGCTGATCTTGATCGTGGCAAGGGCGTCGCGAGTTAGAGCCCTTCCGATCGAGTCGCAGAGCTAGAGAGCACCAGCTACAAGTAGTTGTAGTTTTTGGGTCTTTACATACAGTTGTTGTTTTCTCGCATGAGCGAGTGTTTGTATACCTGGATGACATGTATGTATTGGAACCGCAGTTTTTATTTCTGGTTTATTTTCCTAGCTGCTCTATACTACTGTTTGTAGTATTGTATGATTACAGGCACTTCTACTTTTTCGCTTCGTATACAGGAAAAATACCTATATATACGGCGGGTCTGTCAGCGAGCCGGAAAAACGAGTAAACCGGGGCGTGACATTTTTAATTTTGTACAATTTTGAAATTTAAAAATTTTAATTTTAATTCAAATTTAAATTTAGATTTTAAATTATTTTAAAATAAAATTTAATAAAAATATTAATTTATATAAACATCAAAAAAAATATATGCCAAACAGTTTTTGAAAATCACTTCTGAAAAATCGCTTTTATCTAAACTCGGCCAAACGCTCTGCAGCTTTTAACCAAAATCAATTCTCTAAACCAAAATCACTTTTTCAGAAATCACTTTTTCAAAAGTTAGGCCAAACGGGCCCTAATTTAGCTCAAAATTTTTTTATTTTTAAGATAAAAATTTATTGTTCGCCCCAAAACAGGCGGAAGTCTATTATATCACACTTGCATTATATCATCAATAATCAGTCTATCGCATCTCTCTGTTTGAGAAAAAAAAAAGTACAATAAAAATATTTCTCTAATAATTATGATGGAATGGGTGAACCTAAAAGGGATAATCTAAGGCTGCGTTTGGTTCGGGTATAAATAAGAACCACTAGTTCTATGGATAGGTACAAATTCAGGTATAAGCAGGAACTAGACCAATTTTGCGTTTCGATGAAAATTGGGTTGTTTCTAGAAATAAGGTAAATAGTATTTGGATGGTTCGATTGGAACAAGAGAAATAAGAGTTATAATTTGAAATTTAAATTATATTATGTAATTAATTAACATCAAAATATTACTTAAAAATAAAATAATTAATTAATTATTATTAATTAATTATAAATAATAATAAGTATTAATAATTATTAATAATTAATTACTAGTAATAAATTAATAATAATAATTATCTAATTATTAATAATTAATTATAAATAATATATTAATAATAATAACGATTGTCTAATTAATAATTATTAATAATTAACTATAAATAATAAATTAATAATACTATAGATTATCTAATTATTATTAATTAATTATAAATAATAAATTAATTAATTATTTAATTATTAAAGTAATAAATAATAATTTAAATATATTAATTAGATTAATTAATAATTTATTGTCATTAAAATTAAATTTAGATTTTAATTAACCTTGTTCTCATCAAGGAACAAGCTTATTTCAAGAAAAAGGTGGAACAGCAGTTACAGCCTTATACCAGCTTGTTCTTGAAATTCTGGAACTATTGTTCCTGGGTACCAAACATCACGTTTGGGAATAAAGGGGGGAACAAGGGCTTATTCCCCTCCTTGTTCCCGAACCAAATGCTACCTAATTGTTTAGAAATATATTGCATTAATAATATAGGGATAATTGTCTATATACCCCTCAAAACTCCAAAAATATCTAATTTATTTCTAGTTTTCTTTTGTTTCCAATATACATCTCATATATTTCTCTGTTATTCAAAAATACCCCTACAATTACCACCCGTTAAGTTATCTCGGGTTAAACGCAAGTTAAATGTTTACTAGAAGTAAAAAAAAAATCAAAATACCTCTTTTGCCCTTAACTTAAGGGCAAATAAGAAAAGTTGATGATGGTAGAAAGGTATGTTTGAAAGGACTAAAAATCAAAATACGCCTTTTGTCCCTAACTTAAGGACAAATAAGAAAAATTTGTGATGATAAAAAAGTATATTAAAAAGGATAAAATATTAATTTTACAGAAATAACGATTATTACTAACAGATCACTAACAGAATTTAACTCTATAAATATATTTGAAATAACTTGAAATATAAAAAATATTTTTAATATCAACCTTCTAAAAAGAATAAACTAAGAAATCGAGATTTTTTTTAAAATTAATATTTTTATATATATATATATATATATATATATATTTGAAATAACTTGAAATATAAAAAATATTTTTAATATCAACCTTCTAAAAAGAATAAACTAAGAAATCGAGATTTTTTTTAAAATATATATATATATATATATATATATATATATATATATATAGAGTCCGGCTACTATACTATCGATAGTACCAAGCCCTTGGTACTATTGAGTTTTCTACTGTTAGATCTACCTTTGATCATTTCCACCCGTTAGATTATACTATTAAACCAACCACCCACTCAACCCTAGGGGACCATTATCAATTTTACTAGGGACCACTATCATCCTAACCGCACATCTTTTCATTCAACGGTCGAAAACTCAATAGTACTAAGGACTTGGTACTATTGATAGTGTAGTAGCATAATTCTATATATATATATATATATATAATTGTTCTGATAATATAACTGATACATTCTAAATTATTTTTCACGACGAATATGCTTCACGACTCCCGATGCGGCGCGCATTAAACCTCTGCTTCCCCCTCCCTCTCTCTCTCTCTCTCTCTCTCTCTCTTTCCTCGCCCTTTCTCTCTTCGACCAAACCACTATCGATTCCTCAACAACCAGAAAATAACTTCCACACTCCCCACCCCCCTTACTCTCTCTGTCTCTCTCTCTCTCTCTCTCTCTCTGGATATATTCTTGTAGTAGTAAAGTAGTGCTTGATAATTAATAAGACCATCGTCTCCTCGTCTCCTCCATCTCATCTCATCTCATCTCAACTTATCTCTCGTCTGGTGTGCCACTACATTTTTTCCACTTCATAATAATAATAATAATAATAATAACAATAAAAATAATAGAAAAGTGATCGTAAGTAAGTAAGTAAGTAAGATGGGTCTGTTCTCTCTGGTGACCGGGTGGCCGGGGCCGAGTGGCTTTGGCTCTGCTTCTACGGCGGAGCAGGTCACCGACGGTGTTGACGCCGCTCATCTAACGGCTATTATCACAGGTTTCTTTTCTCCCCTGGTTTTTTTTCTTTTTCTTTTTTTCTTTTTTTTTTTTACCCTTAAATATATATATATATATAGTTAAGTTTGCTACTGCAGCACAAGTTTCGGAACTTGCGACTGATCTTTAAAAAAAAAAAAATTAAAAAAAAAATGCTGCTTACATCCCATCTGGAGGTCGACATCTTACACTCTGGCAATCCAAGGATCTCTAACACTTCAAATAATTATTAGCATTAAAAAAAAAATGATATGACAAATAGTGTGATATAGGCCGCGTACTACAGGCCAGAGTGTAAGTTTTACACCCTTATATGAGGTGTACGGATGATATTGCTCCTAAAAATGTGCGGATGCACTATTTTGGAATTGGCCCCTCAACTATTTTTTTTTTTTTTTTTTTAACTCATCAATCTCAATTTTTTTTGAAGTCTATTTGGACATCGTAATATTTACATGAAAATTTTCTAATGTGATTAATTATAAATATGGAGTTCAATTTTTATTTTTTTTAAAAAAAAAATTTACTACTTATAATTTGGTAGAATAATATATTTCATCAATAAAAAAATTGTACATCTACTATTGTACATTTAGATGATAAGTAGTCTTACTATCTTAAAAAAAAAAAAAAAAACGATAAGATTAGTGCGAAAAAGTTAGATAATATGGTAAGATATACATCCAAAGTTAACTTAAATGACTTCTTCTTGTGTGTATCAATCAACTTGTCTTTTCTGTTTTTCTTTTTTTCTTTTTTTCTTTTTTTAACTAAAACCCAGAGAAGTGTATCAACCCTTATTTGAAGGGTGTGGGGATGTAACACTCTTTATAGGGGCGTATAGGTAGCATTTTTCGAAACTTTTAGGTAAAAATTTATGGAGAGCCTCTCAGCTATAAACTATTTTGAAAGAAAATTTTCACTCGTACATCTCAAAATAGGGTATAAATCTTACCCCCATCGTTCTGTAATTTACAAGAATCCAAATCGGTTATAGTAAATGAAAAGAAAAAAAAAAAAAAAAATTGATGTTACAAGGAAAGAAGTGATTATTTTTGGATAAAAAGAGTGCAACATATATATACACCTCATTATAGGATGTATTAGTAGCATTGCTTATTGTGAATTGATGCCCTCAACTTTACTCTTTTTTATTGGCAACCCTTAACTTCCACTTTTTCATACTTAAATAATTTGTCTAATAAATTAAAAATTTTATCACATTTATCGAAAATTTTATTAGAGCCAGTAAATGAATAGGTGACAGAGTCACGAGTAAAGGGTTCATTTCATTTCAGAATAGTCTATAGTTAAGGAATTCGCTATACATTTTTACCAAAATTTTGTTTAAGTTAATGTTATGATAATTAAATTCAACTGTTTTTTCAGCTGATGGCACTATTGATTTTGTTTTTTTTTTTTTTTTTTAGAGAGAGATAGGTAGCATGCTACCCGTTTCGTTTATTTTATTTAGAAATAAACTTAGCTGAAAATGTGAATCAACTAGAATTCGAACTTGGGACCTCGAATATCAATCACCAAGTCCTTTGCCATTTGCGCTAGGGACGGTCGGTCACTATTGACTTTGTTGCACAGCTAATAGAGCTGTCGAGTTTAAGTAGCTTTCAAGTCAGTTTGGTAAAATAATTCAGATATATAATAAGAAGTGTGGAGAGAAATTTAAAGAGAAAAAAAAGTTTGGGGTCACTTTCAAAATGACCTGTAGTTGAGGGGGCCTCCATGCATTTCTGTTGTTCTGCATAGTTTAATAGTTTCCTTCTTTCTTTCTTTCTTTTTTTTTTTGGGTTTTTGCCACTTGGGGTCTTCTTATTCCATGTTAAATTTGCTTCTATTTTAGAGGAACATTTTGTGGGTGTTTTGTGAATTCTTGATGGCTACTGGGCAACATGTGTTGCAGTTAACTGTTCTATATATATTTCTTTGGCTTTTGAATTTTAATTTTTTTTTTTTCTATAATTAACTTTTTTTTGTTTATTTTTTTTATTATAAAATAAATTTAGCTAAAAATGTAAAGTAACTAAACTTCAAATTTAAGACCTCAGATATCAATCACCAAGTTCTTTACCATCTGCACTAGGACGGGGCCGGTTTTATAACCCAATTCATTGCTGTGTTTGGTAGGAGAGACATTGATAACTAGATGGTACAAATTACATATCTCAAGTAATTTGGACATTAGTTTCACCCATGTGGTTGTTCAAACTTTAGTTAAATTTTGTTTGCTTTTTATCCCTCTCCCTGGGTACTATTCACTTTCTGGGTGGTAATTAACACCTACTACAAGATTTTAAATTGAGATGGGCCCACCATTTCCCATCTCTTAAGTCACATGTTGTACTCACCCTTCCTAAAGTTAATGTTTCCATGATGGGTGGTGGTTCCAGAGTCTTAGTTGTTTCATGAACCCACCACTATCCTATTCACGCAATAAAAGCTTTCCCTCCTTGCTGTGCAGAGTAAAGTTATATCTATCCACCAGGGGCTTTTTCTCTCTTGCACATGCTTGTGCTCAAACCTTTCCAACAACCTGTAACCTGGTTTTCTTTTGAGGTAAATGTATGGATAGTTCGTATACTATTCCATAATGTGACTTTGTTCCGCACCTGAAGAACTTTTTTTTTTTTTTCTTTCCTGTTTTGAATAGCCTGAATAGTGATAGATTAGGATTAATCGTGAAAAAAAAAAAAAAAAAATTTGAAGGAACTTGAATAGGTTACGATACAAAAGAAACATTTTGTATCTGAACTTTTTCGTATAAACCAGTTGCATCTCCGGCGAATAAAAGAATGTTATAGGTATAAACTATTCCCTATGAAATTACTTTCTTCTAACACCGTCTAAGATGGTCATTTTTGCGGAAGAAGTTAAGATGTTTTGTTCGTGATTCGCGGGCAATCGTAATGTATGAGATAGTTAGGGAATGAAGTATCTAAGCAAAAAGTTCAGCGACTGTAGTCTCAACATCGGGACAGTCTCGGGGACAATTTATACATGCTATCCTCTTTGTTAGAAGTACTTGGATAAAATGTTTGAGTCGGCGGTACTTTAATTATTAGCGCAAAATGGCCATCAAAATAAATGCTTCTCAGTTGGTGAGCTTTAATTTCTCCAACTCCCTACTTGACCTTATGATCTTGTCTTGTATGTGTTTTAGGCAAGTAGTTGTTTGTTTGACTCATTGTTTGGCATGAATGCCGGCTGCAAAAGCTAGTCATATCTTAGGTGCCTACCTGGATGCGTGAATATCTTGCTCAGAATATCTTTTTTAGTTTACTTATAGACCGTACGTGTGGATATTGGTTGATGGGGAGTACGAGAATATATCTTCAATCGTATAGTACATCCTCATCCTCCCTCTCATTTCTCTCTCGGAAATATGCTCCTTGCTATCCCGAATGGTCGGAATCCTTAAGATTCCATAAGACTCCTATATTTGCAATTACAAAAGAAAATCCTTGAACAGCACAACTTATACCGGATAACTTGTTCCGACATCTAAACAGGCCGTAAATGAGTTCCCTGGTTACCAACTTGTTTTATGCAGCTGATTAATGGGAATAGGCAATACGCGATCAGGTTGTTGTATATTTAATGCTGGTTTACTTAAATTTACGACACGCTATATATACTTCTAGTCCGTGCATTCTTTTACTTGTTTAGCAATTTATAGCACTTGCTGAGTTTGCTCATATGTTAGCTTGTGGATTATATTTTGTGATCATTAACTCGCCTCAGTAGATACATCGCTCTGATTATTGAATAAGCATAAAACTCTTATATAAACTATTATCTTAATTTAAGTCATACGCTAAGCGGATCTCACATATATTATTGACTTTAGTAACATAACCTGCATATGCTGTTATCTTCATTAATATCCTATTTCCATTGTGTACCAATTCAGGTAATGCAAAATTGTATCGAACATTGTATTTTCTCTTTTTAGTTAATGAATTGTTGTTTTAATGTGGACTAGGAGGAGCAAGTGGAATTGGTGCCGAGACTGCGAGAGTATTTGCTCTTAGAGGAGCACATGTCATAATTGCTGCGAGAAATATGGAGGCCGCAAATAATGTGAAGGAGCTCTTAGTTAAAAGCAATCCAAAAGCTCATGTGGATGTTCTGCAACTTGATCTTAGCTCATTGAAGTCGGTTCGAGCATTTGCAGATAAATTTATTTCAATGAATCTTCCTCTTAATATTCTAATGTAATCCATCTATACCTTATCATAACTTTTAATGGATGGATATTTCACATCTGTCCCTCTGGAATCTGAAACCATGCATCCATTTACGTCTGTAGTCCCTTCAGAATGAACTTTCGCATATGCTATTCAAGTACTAAATCTGTCACAAATATACTTACAAAAAATGTCCCTCTGTGGAAGACAAAAAGAGTCTTTTATAAAAAATCAACCACCCTGAATTGGATGTCTACGCTTTCCAGGAGAAAATTCAGATTTTTCAGGGTTACAGATGAAAACAGATGAATCCACAGGGATATATATATATATGAAAGAATCTCCGATTTTGATTGTTGTAAGTTAACATTAGGTTACATTAATTGTTTGTTTGACAAGATTGTTTCTCTTTTCCTCTCTTTTTTTTTTTTTTGGGGGGGTCTTCTTCAGAAACAATGCAGGAGTCATGTTCTGTCCTTATCAGCTTTCTGAAGATGGCATAGAGATGCAATTTGCCACCAATCATCTTGGTTGAATACAATTTTTTAATTCTTTTTTTTTAATCACAGTATCTGTATCAAAGTAAACTCTTATTGATCCTTAAAATTTGCGTGGCTTTTCTAATGACATGCATTCAGGTCACTTTTCATTGACCAACCTCCTCCTTGAGAAAATGAAAGAAACATCGAGGAGTACTGGTATTGAGGGCCGAATCGTAAATTTATCGTCTATTGCTCACCTTCATACATATGAAGAGGGAATACTGTTCGATAAGCTCAACGACAGGAGAGGGTATTATGTTATGTTTTATTTCCTATAACAATGTCCGCTAGCTGTTTGTTTCAGCAAAATTCATGAATTGTAGGATAACATTTTTTTCTTTTCGTTTCTTTGTTAGATACTCCGACAAAAAGGCTTATGGACAATCTAAATTGGCAAACATACTCCATGCGAATGAACTCTCCAGACGATTGAAGGTGCAGCTTTTCTCGTCCCTAAGAATTTATATGTTGTCCAAAACATTCACTGTAATTAGTCGTGGTGTTTTAACAATAATATGCGTATCAAATTTCTAGAAATTTTGCAGTTGTGTTAGAGGAACCACTCTTGTACTTTCCGATGAATTTTTTCTCTCTTTTTTTTTACAAAACAATTTTTTTTCTTTTTATCTATAATCTAGATCCACTCATTGTAAGAATCCAATGCTTGTAATCACTTCAAACACCTTTTGACATTAGATTAAGATAAATAACTCTCATTTGGTATTGATTTTTTTTTTTCTGCTACTCTTATTTTAATTATTAACTTTTTTTTTCCTTTTTGTTTCGTTTTTTTTTCTTTTAAATAGGCAATGGTTGGATTGACTCTCGTGATTCAATACGTTAGTTGGTTGATCATATTTCTTAATTCTTTGTAAGAAAATATTATATTTCTCTAACAGGAGGAAGGAGCAAATATTACTGCAAATTCTGTTCACCCAGGGTTAATCATGACAAATCTGATGCGGCACTCTTTCCTTCTTATGAGTATGTTCTTAAATTTCATTTACAGTAAACTTTGTTTGTAACTATTGAAAAGTTTCATTCGTACGAAAAAATCAGATGTTCTATTTTGCAGGGATACTCAAAGTATTCACTTGCATCTTTTGGAAGAATGTTCCGCAGGTCTGCTGCACATTCTCAAATACACGAAGTTATTACCAGTTATTTCTTCCATTGGATCTTTGCTTGAATTACCTCTTGAAAACATAGGACTCGGTATTCGAATAACCTCACAACAAGCTTATGGTCATTGCCTGGTTCTCTATTGATAGTTCGAAATTGAATTATGCTAAATTTGACATTATTGGCCCATTAGTTAAGTAAGATAATGTAGCTTCATCACTTTTTAATACATATAGAAAGGATTAGGGATCTTCTTCTTGTTTAGGAATTGGCATTGTATGCGAAATAAATGCCTTCAGAGGAATGCTATCTTCTTAATACATGTAGAAACAACTGATGAACTTTTAATAGTATTTAGTTTTGCTATCATGTTTTGAGGTAGGTTTTGCAAACTGTTGTTTCCTAACAAGTCGAAGCTTTTACTCTTTCACAGGGAGCAGCTACTACATGCTATGTAGCCCTTCATCCTACTCTCAAGGGGGTCACAGGAAAATACTTTTTAGACTGCAATGAGGAGAAGCCGAGTGCGCTGGCCAGAGAAGAAACCTTGGCAAAGAAACTCTGGGACTTCAGTGAGAATCTGGTGAAATCAGCAAAGTAAAGTTTGAAATTTTAAATAAGGCTAAAGGCTAAAGTAGTTCTCCAGTACAACTACAGTAAATTACCCGCTATATAATATGGTTCTTATGTTTGGTGACGACTAAATACTAGCTATCATTATAATCTGGTGTTTGTTCTATGCTGATTATCCAAGCTTCTGTCCATTGGTACGTACGTATCCTCTTATGTTAGTTTTCTTATGGCTCTTTGGTTGGTGAATATTTGAAGAAACACTTCAAGTCTTTTTTGGTCTTTACTTATTTGTTTGGCCTTCCACTTTCTCTTTTGTGCAGCCACCTCTATTAGATAATGTGAGATTACTTAGCCCCACAAAGTAGATGCTTCAGTTTAAAGTTTCTCCTGCGAAATAAAACTTTTAAGGAGAATTTTAATGTTGTGCTTCCTTTCAAATGCGCTGAAAATGCACGGCGCCCTATATAGCCTGCAACAACAAACAAACAAACAAACAAGAGTCTAAAGGCTTCCTACGGAACGAGAAGTTAAAAAGTTCAAAATTGAGATTTTGCTTTCATAAGCTTAAACCTTGATGTGAGCTTTCCACCGTAATAAAAATTTATCGCAACACTTTGTTTCTGAGTATCTTCTAAATGACTTTTTGTATTATTTTTCTGTTGGAAAAACACTTTTATATCAATTAACTTATTAAAAATAGGAAAAAAAAAAAAAAAAACACAGAAGGCCAGAAGCAAGAAAAAAGAAAAAAAATCTACTATAGAGGTAAAAGTTGAACTCACCTTACCTGCTGTAAACTAAAAATACTAACAACCACACTGAACTATAAAAAATTTTATTTATAATATATTTTATTTTATAATATATTGTCGGACCGTCGGCGCTAACTATTAATTTGAAATACTCTGACGGTTAGAAATACGCAACTGGCGGTTCTATAGTTCTCGATTATGATTGAGCCTAACCAACCTCACGCCACTTCGAATATGACTCGACCCAATCAGACTTTCCGCCGTTTCGAACGTGACTCAATCCAAAGGGATGCCAGACAATTTGAGCCAACATATACATATAGCAACTAATGACTAATGTATTATTTTCGAAACTCAACAAGGGCCATAGTCACCCATTGTCCCTGTATAACGTCACCCGGAAAAATATCCCCACATAATGTTTACTTTTCACGCGAACTACCCGACAATGCAACGAATGGAAGCACGGAAGTGGGAACAGTTTGTAACACACAAATATTTCATCTACCAAAAATGAATAGAGCAGACTCATTTTAACAACCATCCCCATCAATTTCTTTTTTCCTTTTCCCAAACACCCAAGGTCACCTATGGACTGTGTTGTCACGGTAGTGTATATAACAACTATACAATTCTTCATCTATATAGAATATATCATGCAAAAGAATGAGAAAAGGTTCCTATTAGATCGCGTCCCATCCCCTCTTCCACTACGTACGAGAAACGGATCATCCCCAATCTCAAAACAACAACATCAAAACACTTGAAGAAGAAGGAGGAGGAGAAACCCTCACCTCTACACCTTGCTGGGCGACTTCTCGACTGGGACCTCCGACGGCGCATTCGATTCCTTGGCAGCAGCATTCTTCTTCTTCGGGAGGAGAGCGGGGTTGAGGTTCGGGAGAACGCCTCCGTGTGCGATCGTGACGCCGGAGAGGAGCTTCGCGAACTCCTCGTCGTTCCGAATGGCGAGGAGCACGTGGCGAGGTGTGATCCGGTTCCTCTTGTTGTCCTTCGCCGCATTCCCCGCCAATTCCAGCAACTAAATCCCCAAAAATCTCAGAAAAAAAAAAATCGTAGGGAAACCCTAGATCGTAGATCGGATTAGCGGGATTAGGGTTAGGGTTAGGGTTTACCTCGGCAGCGAGGTATTCGAGGACGGCAGCGAGGTAGACGGGGGCGCCGGAGCCGACGCGCTGGGCGTAGCGGCCGTTCTTGAGGTAGCGGCCGATGCGGCCGACGGGGAACTGGAGCCCGGCCTTGACGGAGCGCGACACCGACTTCTTCCTGGCCCCCCCGCCGCCTCCATCGCCGCCGGCGCCGGCGGAGCCCTTCTTCGCCTTTCCGCCGCCGGAGCGCTTCTTCGCCTTTCCGCCGCCCGAGCGCTTCTTTCCCTTGGCGGCGACGTCATCATCGTCGTCAGCCATGGCGATCGTTGCGATCTCCCTCGCTCGGATCGGAACGAAGGGGGATAGGAGGTGATCGAAGAGGGGGGAGGGGGGGTTTAATGGGGAGAGGGAAGGGGAGGAAGTGAGAGGGCGCGCGGTGGGAACGTGCGATTCGAAAGGAGATGTGAGCGGGAAATTGGGGGGGTTTTATACGGAGACGAGTGGAGGGGATGGATCCGATCGTTCCGATATGTGGATCGATGGATATCAGCCGTTGGATGGGTTCGGTAGATGGACGGATAGGATTGGGGTTTATTTGCGATCCGTGCAAGAGTGACGTGGACCAATGACGAGAAGGCGTAATGGTGCTTGCAATGCATAGCACAATAAAATGGGAGCGCAAATACATCATTGGTGTTAACGAACATTATTTTTATCACTGAATTATATATATTAGTGAACTAATCAGCGCTTTGCGGCCGATAAATACTATTAAAATTAAAATTAATAAATAATAAAATATTAATAAAGAATAAAATATCAGCAAATCAATATTGACTATAATAATTAATATAGAAAATTATACATAAAAATAATTTTAATATACATGATTTAAATTGACAAATAATATGAATAGAAAAAAACAACGAATGCCAAGAAAGTAAAAGAGGAAGATGCAATATATAGAGTAAACATCGTAGCCACAATTATTTAAAGAAGTTTTATAAGGCTAAATTACATAAAACCTTCTTGTCAAAACCTGATTTTTCACTTTCCCCCTCATGTCATTTCAAAATCTACACTTTGCCTCCATGTAAAATGAAAAATATTCACAAGGGGTACGGTGTAAACTATGATGACAAAATGACGATTTTGCCCTCACCATTTTTGATAACAGGAGAGAAGACTGAGGGCATTTTTGGCATAAAAAAATATATAATAATATTTTATAAACGGAACTCTAACGGATCACTAACGGTAGGGGATGAAATGAATATTTTTCATTTTATAAGGGGGCAAAGTGTAGATTTTTAAATGACAGGGGGGAAAGTAAAAAATCAGGTTTTGACAGGATGGTTTTCTGTAATTTAGCCTTTTATAATTACCTTACTAAAAAGATTCGCACATAAAGAATATAATATATAAACAACAACTTTTATTGTACTATATATATATATATATATATAGAGGGAGAGGGAGAGGGAGAGAGAGAGAGAGAGAGAGAGAGAGAGTTGAGCTAGAATACTCTCAAAAGTACCAAGAGGGTAGTGCTTTTGAGTTTTTAACCATTGGATGGAGAGATGTAGGGTTGAGATGATGATGGTAGGTGATAGTAGGTGATGGTAGGTGGAATAATGTTTGATCCAAAGGATATTAGTAATTAAGAAGTAGATCCAATGGCTAGAAATTTAGAAGCACCAAGGGATTGGTGCTTCTAAAAGTATTCTAGCTCCATTCATATATATATATATATATATAGGTACTACTAATGATATATATATATATATATATATAATATATAGTGTTGCTAGGAATGCTTAATGGAAGCACGGAGGGAGGGTTCCGTGCTTCCACTATTGTTTTTGATGTTCGGACTTTCGAATCGACGATCGGCTCCGTTAGACTTGATCTAGAGTATTTGAAGTATCTAGAAAATAAATTTTGCAATTTTTCGATATCATTTGCCTAGTGATCGAAGTGGCTCAAAATCAACGGCTGAAAATAAAAAACTTACAAAATATGATGATATGACATTAAAATTTTAGATCAAAGTTATTGATCTTGTTTTATATGGTATAAAGAATTTTCTATTCAAAATTTCATGTGATTTGGATATTTCTATACCGTTAAACTTGCAACCGGCTCACCACGCCATTAAAATTATTGATTTTGAGCCCCTTCGATCACTAGGCAAATGATATCAACAAAAATCACAAAATTTATTTTCTAGGTACTTCAAATACTCTAGATCAACTCTAACAGAGCCGATCGTCAATTCGAAAGTCTGAACATCGAAAACAACTTGGAAGCACTGAGGGCTCCGTGCTTCTATAAGCATAACCAGCCCACACTCTATATATATATATATATATATATATATATATATATATATATATATATATAGTGAGGCTACTATGCTATCGGAAGCACGGAGCCTTCCGTGCTTCACAGCTCGTTTTCGATGTTGTGACTTTCGAATCGTCGATCGGCTCCGTTAAACTTGATCTAGAGTATTTGAAGTACCTAGAAAATAAATTTTATAATTTTACGATATCATTTGCCTAGTGAACAAAGGGGCTCCAAAATCAACGCTGAAAATAAAAATCTTACAAAATGTAATAATATGACATTAAAATTTTAAATCCAAAAATATTGATCTGTTTTAATATAGTATAAAAAAAATTTTATCAAAATTTCAACGTAATTTGATATTTCTACACCATTAAAACCTGCAAACGGCTCACTAACGGCCATTGAAATTTGTTGATTTTGAGCCCATTCGATCACTAGGCAAATGATATCGAAAAATAAATAAAATTTATTTTCTAGGTACTCCAAATATTCTATATCAAGTTTAGCGGAGCCGATCGACGATTCGAAAGTCGCAACATCGAAAATGAGCTGGAAGCACGGAAGGCTCCGTGCTTCTGCAGCATAGTAGCCTCACTCTATATATATATATATATATCTTAGGTGCGTCTGGTATGCTTCTGGAAGCACGGAGCACTCCGTGCTTCCAAGTCATTTCGATGTTGGGACTTTCGAATCGATGATCAGCTCCGTTGGACTTGATCTAGAGTATTTTAAGTATCCAGAAAATAAATTTTTTCTTTTTGCGATTTTTATATCATTTGCCTAGTGATTGAGTGGCTCAAAGTCAACGGCTGAAAATAAAAAATCTTACAAAATATGATGATATGACACTAAAATTTAGATCAAATTATTGATCTTGTTTTATATAGTATAAAGAATTTTCTACCAAAATTTCACGTGATTTGGATATTTCTACACCGTTAAACTTGCAAACGGCTCACCACGGTTATTAAAAATTATTGATTTTGAGCCCCTTCGATCACTAGGCAAATGATATCGAAAAATCACAAAATTATTTTCTAAGTACTTCAATATTCTAGATAAGTTTAACGGAGTCGATTGTCGATTCGAAAGTCCCAACATGAAAAACGACTTGAAAGTACAGAAGGCTCCGTGCTTCCAGCATACCAGCCTCACGCACACAGTCTCCTCTCTCCTCTCCTCTCTCTCTCTCCTCTCTCTCTCTCTCTCCTCTCTCCTCTCTCGTCTCTCCGTCTCCTCATCTCTCCTCTCTATATAATAATATATACTATATATATATATATATATATATATATATATATATATATATATATATATATATATATATTATATATTATGAGCCTAGTCCTCCCTATACTATCTATAGTACCGGGGCTCCGGTACTATAGTCCTGTTTTCGATTTTAGGGTATTCAAATCAATGATCCACACCGTTAAAACTGATCTAGGGTATTTAAAGTTTTTAGAAAAAAAAAATTTATATTTTTTCGACATAGTTTACTTTATGATCAAACCATTTCAAAATTGTCAATTTTCAATTGCTACTATGGCGAATTTGGAGTTTAACGGTGTAGAAGAATCTAAATTTCTTCAAATTTTGAAAGAAAATACTTTAAACTATCTAGATTAAGATTAACATTTTTTATCTTAAATTTAAAAGTTCTATGCTCAAATTTTAAAAATTATTCAATTTCCCCCGCCCATTTTGACATAATTCATTTACTAAGTAAACGATGTCGAAAAAAAGTAAAATTTTATTCCTACGAACTTTATATACCCTAGATCATTTTTAATGTTGTGGATCGTTAATTTGAACATCCTAAGATCGAAAACAAGATTATAGTACCGGAGCTCCGGTACTATAGATAGTATAGTAGTCTAATTCTATATATATATATATATATATCTATAGAGTAAGTCTCCTATACTTTCGAATCTACTCTATTGGAACTATTTAGAAACCAAATTTTATATTTTTTTGACATCATTTACCAGGCGATCAAAAGGTCTCAAAAATGACTATTTTAACGGCCGATGTGGCACGTTTTTAAGTTCAACAGTGTAGAAGTATCCAAATTAAATGAAAATTTAATAGAAAATTCTACTTAACATCAATAGCAATACCAATACTTCCAATATGAAATGTGAGTCCTTTATCATTATTTTTTATGAGATTTTCATTTTCAGCCGTTCATTTTGAGGCTACTCGTTTACTATACAAAAGAAGTCAAAAAATTATGAAATTTGGTTTCTAGGTAGCTCCAATAGCGTAGATCATGTCTAATGGAACCGATCGCCGAATCGGATGTCCCACTATTGAAAACAACTCACAAGTACGGAGGCTTCCGTACTTTCAAAAGCATAGGAGCCTAGCTCTATATATATATATAGTCCGGCTACTATACTATTATGAGTACGATTACCTTTGTACGCATAAGTTGTTTTCGATGATAGAGCTTCCAAATCGACGATTCACACTTTTAAACATTATCTAGAGCATTTGAAACATCTAGAAATCAAATTTCATAATTTTTCGACATCATTTACCTTACGATCAAAAGGTCACAAAATTGACAATTTTTAACGGCCGGTATGGAATACTTGCTAGTTTAACGGTGCAAAAGAATCCGAATAGGTTGAATTTTTGATAGAAAACTCTATTCACTACCTAGATAAAGATCAATAACTCCGATCTTAAATTGAAGGATCCGATCATCCATTTTTAAGACATCGTTCGATTTTGACCGTTCATTTTATACCCACTTGATGGACTTTATTATGATTTTGAAAAATTACGAAATTTATTTTCTGAAGTTTCAAATACTCTAAATCATATTTAACGAAGTGGATCGTCGATTCAGAAGCTCCATCATCGAAAACAACTTATGAGTACGAAGGGCCCAATACTCATAATAGTATAGCAGCCCTACTCTATATATATATATATATATATAGAGAGAGAGAGAGAGAGAAAGAGTTGAGCTGGAATGCTATCAGTAGCAAACGGACTCCATTGCCACCCATTTGTTTTCGATGATGGAGCCTGTAAATCGACGATCGGCACCGTTGAATATGATCTATACCATTTGAACTATCTAGAAACCAAATTTTAAATTTTTTCGACATCATTGACCTAATGATCAAAGGATTTCAAAATTTGTAATTTTAATGGTAGATATGAGGTATTTTCTCGTTTAACGGTGTAAAGCTATCTAAATCAATTGAATTTTGGTTAGAAAATTCTCTAAACTATTTAGAACAAGATCTATACTCTCGATCTTGATTATAAAATTTCTATCATCACTTTTTAGAGGATACTCATTTTCAGCCATTCATTTTTACGTCCACTTGATGGACAAGAGAACAATATCGAAAAATCATAAAATTTGATTTCTAGATACTTCTAGTGGTATAGATCATATTCAATGCTGCCGATCGTCGATTTGGAGGCTCCATCATCGAAAACAAATGGATGGCAACGGAGCACATTTGCTACCGATAGTATTCCAGCTCAACTCTCTCTCTCTCTCTCTCTCTCTCTCTCTCTCTCTCTCTCTCTATATATATATATATATACATATATATATATATATATAGTTGAGCTAGAATACTCTCAAAAGCACCATGAAGGTGGTGCTTTTGAGTTTTTAGCCATTGGATGGATGAATGTAAGGTTGAGATGATGGTGGTAGGTGGTGGTAGGTGGAATAATGTTTGATCCAAGGGCTATTAGTAATCAAGGAGTAGATCCAAGGGCTAAAAACCTAATAGCACCAAAGGGGTGATAATTCTAAAAGTATTCTAGCTCAATTTTATATATATATATATATATATAGAGAGAGAGAGAGAGAGAGAGAGAGAGAGAGAGAGAGAGAGAGAGAGAGAGAGATTTGGAGAGGGGTGAAAGTCAACAACATTGATGCCATCACCGGCCTTATCGACGACATGTATAATGTAATGTAGGGGGGTCGAAGGGCTCCATCAATTATGCCCACGGCATTAGGAGAGCAAATGGTACACATTTTAGACTTTGAGAAAGAAGAAGGTAAATTAGAAAGATGCCTAATGAAAGGCATGGCATGCATTCTCGTTTTCTCCACTATTACTCTATTAAATGAAAAAGTGAGGAGATTACTCTATTAAATGGAAAGATAAATGCTATTATTCTATTACATGGGAAGGTGAGGAGATTATTTAATTAAATTGAAAGATAAATGGAAGATGAAAGTTTAGTCTAATAAATAAGAAGGTAAATGGGAAGGTGAAGAGACGACAATGGGAGATAAATCGGATACAGGAGAGAAAGTATATGGTGGAGGTGGGCCTAATATTCAATAAAAAGGATGGAGGAGGTGATAATAACACTGGTAGCTAGGTGGGCTCAAATTTAACAAAACTTTACCACATCGGATAAAAGCCACGGAAATTAATAGTTTTGTGTGTGTGTGTGTGTGTGTGTGTGTGTGTGTGTGTGTGTGTATAGAGCAGAACTGTTGTGCTCTCAGGAGCACGGAGGCCTCCGTGCTCCTGAGCCGTTTTCGATGATGGAATTTCCGAATTGACGATTGGCTCTGCTAGACTTGATCTAGCGTATTTGAAGTTTCTAGAAAATAATTTTTGCAATTTTTCGATATCATTTACCTAGCAATCGAAAAGATTCAAAATCAATAATTTTTAACGGCTGAAAATAAAAATTCTATAAAAAGTGGTGATATAGCACTAAAATTTTCAATCAGAAATATTAATCTTGTTGTAGATAGTATAAAGAATTTTATATCAAAATTTCATTTGATTTGAATACTTCTACACTGTTAAACTTGAAAACAGTAGATATCAACCATTAAAAATAATAGATTTTGAATCCTTCCGATCACTAGGTAATGATATCAAAAAATCGCAAAAATTATTTTCTAGAAACTTCAAATACGTTAAATCAAGTCTGACGGAGCCGATAGTCGATTCGAAAATTCTATCATTGAAAATGGCTCAGGAGCACAGAGGCCTCCGTGCTCCTGATAGCACAGCAGCCCTGCTCTCTCTCTCTCTCTCTCTCTCTCCCCCTCTCTCTCTCTCCCTCTCTTTGTATTATATATATATATATATATATATATAGAATTAGGCTACTATACTATCTATAGTACCGGAGCTCCGGTACTATAGTCTTATTTTCAATCTTAGGGTGTTCAAATTAACGATCCACACCGTTAAATATGATTTAGGGTATATGAAGTTCTTAGGAATAAAATTTTATCTCCTTCTTTCTCTTTTAAAGCTTCATTGTGTGTAATAATCTTGTCAACAAGCTTATCTATGTCTTCACAAGCCATTTCAAATGCCTCAAAATTTTGCGAGGCTATTTATGGAATTTTTTGCATTTTCAAAAGTAGTGCATTAAATCTTGCATCTTTCGAATGTGAAAGTTCACCAACTACCCTACATCCTAAATTTGTGCTCGAGAATCCTCTTTTCGCATTTTTAGTCCACCTTTTCATAATATACTGGTCTGGAATATGATACATTTGAATGTGAAACATGACTTTTAATACATGAGAACATAACAAGCCACTGAATTCAAAGAACTTGCAACTACGACTCACATTCTCTTTAAGTCTATCCACACGAATTGTGTAGGATTTAACTCCACTAGATGATGTACAGGACTCTATTGAACTAATATTGCATAAAAAAAAAGATGGATCTTTGACTTGACGCTCGCGAAAGTAATTAATAGTAGTTGATATGTCCACTCCTTTGAGCCGTCTATTCCTCTCAGAACTTTATTATTTAGATCTTTTCTTGTGAAGTGAATATTATGTGATCCTCCTTCTTTTGCCGCCATAAAAGACATAATTTGAGCAGTCAAAATATTCACTTAACATATGAATTATATCCTTTTGGTCCTTTGTGATTGAACGGTGAGATCGAAGGAAACGAGCTTTTGATGGACTTACAACTAAATCATGATTGTGGCCTCTCACAAATGCAGCCACGATCCATTTTCCATCCTCTATCAATTTCACTCTTAAGTGTGCCTTACAACCAGTTCGACTATACTGCATCTGTCTTTTAGGTGTGCCTTTATTGTCTTGTCCTTGACCCGAGGTTAGAAATGACCTTCTTTTGAACAAACATAGTGCAATGACGTAATCATGTTATCTTTCTTCCTAGCTTTGTAGTGTGTTTTTTTTCTTATACTAAAACCGGCTTTATATGCATATATATTATAAAATTTCAAAACTTCTTCATTCTTAAATTCTCTCCCTATGAACGGCTTATCAATTGATGATTCTGTTCCATCTGCAATTAAACTTGAAGTATATTGTTCACACTGACTCTGTTTACTCGTTAAAGAATCCAACTCTCTACTTTCAACAAACATTGTATCAACCAATGGAGACATTGGTTCTTTATCAATACTTTCATTGTCCGAGCTTTTAAAAGTTGGTGAACCATGATAATCCCCACTATCCATCTATATAATTTAACAAATTTTAAATTAATAAAAAAGCTATTAATCATGCAATTCACACATTAGGGTTAAAAAAAGCAACATTAAATACTAGTACTAGTCAACAGATCAAACAGATCAAACCTACTAGTGCTAGTCAACAGATCAAACATATCAAATAGATTAAACCTACTAGTGCTAGTCAACAGATCAAACAGATCAACATTTGTCATATAGGGCTATGGAACAACATTTTTTTGAATAAACCAATCAACAATTTTTTTTTTAATAAAATCAGATTTTCGAATAAAATCATATTTTTGAAAAACAGAACAATATTTTTGAAAAACGGAACTATATGACAAATGTTGATCTGTTTGATCTGTTGACTAGCACTAGTAGGTTTAATCTATTTGATATGTTTGATCTGTTGACTAGCACTAGTAGGTTTGATCTGTTTGATCTGTTGACTAGTACTAGTATTTAATGTTGCTTTTTTTAACCCTAATGTGTGAATTGCATGATTAATAGCTTTTTTATTAATTTAAAATTTGTTAAATTATATAGATGGATAGTGGGGATTATCATGGTTCACCAACTTTTAAAAGCTCGGACAATGAAAGTATTGATAAAGAACCAATGTCTCCATTGGTTGATACAATGTTTGTTGAAAGTAGAGAGTTGGATTCTTTAACGAGTAAACAGAGTCAGTGTGAACAATATACTTCAAGTTTAATTGCAGATGGAACAGNAGAAAGGAAAAGAAAAAAAGAAAAGAAGAAAGAGAGAGAGTGAGAGAGCAAGCGGGCAAGCAAGCGAGCGAGCAAGCAGGCGAGCGAGTGGGCGAGGTGGGCGCGGTGTGGAGGAGGGAAGGTCTGGTGGTAGGTGGGATAGGAGGTGAGCTCTGGGGAGAAGAAAGGAAATGGAAAAGGAAAAGAAGAAAGAGAGAGAGAGAGAGAGAGGATAACGGAGGGACACAAACGGAGCTTCTTCCAAATTTTTGAGTAAAAGGCTGCACGGATCTCGATGCGATCCAAGGGCTATAAAATGGGTGGCAAAGTTGGCTGTGCTAGGCGGGGTGTGAGGTGGAGAAGAAAGGAAAAGGAAAAAAGAAAAAAAGAAAGAGAAAGAGTAAGAGAGCAAGCGGGCAAGCGAGCTAGCGGGCGAGCGAGCCTGCAGGCGAGCAAGTGGGCGAGGTGGGCGCGGTGTGGAGGAGGGAAGGTCTGGTGGTAGGTGGGATGGGAGGTGAACTCTGTGGAGAAGAAAAGAAATGGAAAAGGAAAAGAAGAGAGAGAGAGAGAGAGAGAGAGAGAGAGATAACGGAGGGACATAAACGGAGCTTCTTCCAAATTTTTGAGTAAAGGCTGCATGGATCTCGATGCGATCCAAGGGCTATAAAATGGATGGCAAAGTTGGCTGGGTGCTCAATAGCATCCCAGCCCAACTCTCTCTCTTTCTCTCTCTCTCTCTCTCTCTCTCTCTCTCTCTCTCATCTATATATATACTATATAATATATATATATATATATATAGTGGGGTACTATATCTTATGATATAGACACCCTTGTACTTATAAATTTTAACGTTGATTGATGATGTGGCGTTAGGATGATGTGATCCTACTTAGAATGATAGTGATCCCCTTATGATTGAGTGGGTTAGTTAGTGAATAGTATGATCTAACGGGGGTGAAAAGATCAATGAAAATAAATCTAAGGGCTGAAAACTTATGAGTATAAGGGGCCAATACTCATAAAAGTATAGTAACCGAACCATATATATATATATATATATATATATATATATATATATATATATATATATATATATATATATATATTGAGTAAGACATTAGTGGTATTAGTGGTCAAATTTAATTAATTTTTTGTTAGGAAAATTGAATAATGGTAGTTAACCTAGCTACTGAAAAAATGACAATCCCAATTGACTATTAGTTACTTGAACCGCTATTAAAATTTATTAGGGTTAAATACCAATGTATCCTTCTAAAGTTTAAAAATAGCTTATATATTTGTCCGAAATTTAAATGACTTATCTATCCCTCCAAACTTCTAATACCCTACGAAAATACCTTCCAATTAGATTTTTATCGATTGGAAGCTAATTTTTATCGATTGGAAGTTGGGTCGGGTTACAAAATCCAACCCACCTTGGATGGATCGAGTCGAATTTAAGACGGATTTTCTCACATTGGATTGAGTCAGGTTGAGTTTGCTAGAGTTTACCTAGTCAGGTTTTATTTTCTACAAAGATTCAAACCGGTTTAGTACCTAAACTTCAATTTGTTATATTATTATGGGAGTGTAGACTCTCCAAATTATTTCAATTTGGTTCCATTATTTAATATATCCCTAGCCAAGAGAAATTATCCCTCGCAAAGGAGAGATAGAGATAGAGATAGAGAAATTATTACCTGCACTGCACCTAATATTTGGTAAACAAGGTCCTAAAATTTATAATTTAATCTTTATATAAATGACTTACAATGTAAAATGAGTCTGATTGAAACAATTCCAACAGATCGTAACAAATTTGTTCATACGTGCACAAAATGTAAGCTTACACTGGGCGAAGATATCTAAGCTTTACATCAAATAATAAAGAAAAATGTGAGGAAACGTAAATGTCTTGTATTTCACTAGCATATTAGTTTGTGTAACTTGAACTTAAAGCATTTTCGTACCAAAAATTTTGAACCTTCCAAGCTGCTAGTTGGATAGTTGTATTTGGTATCAGAGATAGGTAGCCAACGAAGTAACGAAAGTATAAACCAAGTCTTAGACCGCGTGCACATTGAATTACGGATAATGTGTAAAGAGTGTAAAATCTTTATATGTAACTAACACATCAGTATTAATAATTTGGAATTTGAAATTTTACACATTTTGAGCTGACGGTGTGGGTGCAACAGGTCGCTAGTACTAGCAACTTGAGTCATCACGTGTCTCACACAGATAACCAACCAACAGAAACTATAAGACCAAATTGGAACAATTAGAAAAGTTCAGGACATATAATGAAACAAATGAAATGTTAGAAGCCAGAATGAAACATCTCAGATACAAATGACACGAATACATTATTATGTCTTTCATGCAAACAAGTACAAACGACACGAATACATGGTATAAAAAGTGGAACTAAAGTCCTTATTCTTATGCAAATAAAATATCTGGCCCTTTTATCTCGTGCTATCTACATAAATATGAATGTATTTACAAAACAATGCACAGCCCAATAAAATTTGGAGAAACAGGGAGTGTTGCGTATTTCTCTCCCTAGCAAGCATAATCTCTTGGACATCAAAGTTTACCCAACTGAATCAAATTTCTGAGGGAAATAGGTTCCCAAGTAATATGCATGCAGAGTCCCCTCCCATGAAAAATATGGTGATTTGCATGTTGCCCTCCTAATATAATAAGCCCATTAGCACTAGCTGGCCCTTCCTTCTCCGCATCGCATTTTTCATTCAGAAATGTTCATAGATATTGAAATATGATCAAAATACACACCCTGTTACAATTTCTATAAAAATTTTCGTATTCTCCAACTGTTTCTGAACCAAAAATATGAAGGAAAGGGCGAGTGGTTGTTGTTGGATGTAGGTTTCCATTCTCAGGAGGGCAAAGTGCAAATCATGATATTTTCTAGAGGGTATTTTGTAGATAGATATCTACATGTGCTTTATGCCAGATTTTACAATCCAGCAGGGCTTCCTTCTTTCCTAGGGTCGCTGACTGCGGTGAGCATCCCGTGAAAGACGGCACTGTTGTCGGACTGCAGTCTTACAGGTTCTCCTAAGTTATGCACAACGAGCTGGCACACAGCCCCGCCCGATACGCTCTGAAGGCTGTGACCCCTCTGCTCCAGAAATAACTTTGCGTCTTCACTGAACCGGATTGATTCGCCATCTACAGTGGTCCAGTTCTCATAGAACACTTCATTTGGTATTAACTGTATATTAGTAGGGAAAGGTAGGTATTAGTAGTCATAAGTTCCTCCATTACGAATGATAAAGTTACTCGATTATAAGTAATGGTTTTCCTCAATCCAGTCTGCTCAACAATTTCTTGTTACAGAAGAGCGAGAAGCTTCAAGTTGGAGCTTCTGGTTTCCAGGCACCAAAAGCACAATTTAACTTCCCAACACAGCAAAAGCTCCGGGCCTTTAGTTAGCCACATGCTTGGTTCTTGGAAGCTTCTGCTCCTCCAGAAAATAAAGAGGCTATTCTAGATTCCAAGCTGAACAGGTACTACGTGCAAAGCAATTTGTCTGCCGTCCACGAGATAATGAACTATGTTCCACTAGAAGTAACGAAGCCATATTTGGACCTGGTTCAGACCCAAATTTACCTTGGCAAAAAGAAATCTCGGAATTTGTCCAATTATTTCATCTAATTCTGTAGCATTGGCTCGATCTATAGATGAACCGTACATTTTAATGTTGTATCCTGATTTCCTTCTGGCTGTTGTTAATTTTAATAAACTAGCAGTATTTAGCTTCAATTACTACTAAGTTCACGTTCAAGAAACCAGAAGTTGGCCAACAGAAACATAATTTGACCTGCTGCTAAATTTTCTTGGTTTTGCAATGTTCTTTCATCAGAAAAGGCAAGTTAGCATAGCAAAAGAAAATATTCTTTGGCGAAATAATCGCTTTAAAGTGAATTAGCTATAAAGAACTGCTTTAAGGAAACTAATAACTCACAAAAACACAAGGATATCAACAAATGTTACCTGGGGGTAAATCCTAGGCCGTTGAACAGCAGCAAGGGGTTCCATTCCCAAAATGAAATGATTAAGAAAAACTTCAGTAACCGCTGAAATAATTTTTAACCCTCCACTAGCCCCAACAACTCCAGCAAGTTGATTGTCCTGTAAAAAATAATCAAGAATATCTATATCAATTGAATATTTTAGATATTGTTATAATTCTAATCATCACGAACATCATGCTAGTATCAGGACGGATGTAACTAAGTTCATGACCAAATATCAAACAAAGAGAGAATTCGGCAGTAGTTGAACTGGAAAGAGTATATTTTGTTCCATACAGCTGCACTTAATGGTTACTGAATTTTTAAGTTCATTCTACAGACAGAAGATGTTTTGAGGCCTAATAATTTAGTTGCAATTTTATGGTCCACAAGAGAGGAAATTTACAGTGGTTAAGTGTCATCTCTCTATGAATAAATTCAGTTGTTGCAAGTAATGCAAAATTTTGTTACATCCCTCCTGAAAAGTTTTTAAACAGAATTGTAACAGAACAGAAGTTGGTTCAACCCAGAAAAAAAATGATGCAGGAAGTTCTATATAATTGATTGTTATGAAGCTATGTGCCCAAAAAGTAATCCCTATGATTGAAAATTTTATAGACTGTAATATTGGCCTTTAAACAAACAATGAGGGGCATGAAAAGGTTTCAGAATGCTATTCTGGGGCAATCTAGCTAAACCCAACTCAAGGAAACAGACTTCAAGGAGGGAGAGAGAAAGAGAGGGAGTGAGAGGTTGGCACTACCTTGAGTACAATAATAGGTGTCATGGAAGACAAAGGCCTTTTATTCGGCTCAATGAAGTTCGAAGGAGCTGGTGGGAGATGATCGGGAGTTGCATCGGATGGTGTAGAGAAGTCGTCCATCTCATTGTTTAGCACAATACCTGTTGATGGGGAGAGCACTTTAGCCCCAAAATACGCATTAACGGTAGTCGTCATAGACACAGCATTACGATCGGCATCCACAACACAAAGGTGGCTGGTTCCATGGTCTCTTAACTGACTCCATCTGAGGAACAATTTCCAGTGAGAAAAACAGTAGAATTGAGTGTATAATTAATTTATTTACGTATAATAAAGATGATCGTGATATTGGCCTGAAAGATGTAAGAAAGTCTTAGACAGTGGTACCTAAGGTGTGAATGTGGGGAGAATTGAGAAATGTTATAGTGAATTGCAGCAACTTTTTTGAAGAGGTATGTATTGGATCAAAACTGTATCAAACAAAGTCATACTCTAAGGGACGATGGCTTAAACTTCTAGTGAATCCAGTCAAGTAACGTGGCACCAGAATAGGAGGTCCAAGCTTCAAGTCTCACTAGTCCATTCACTACTACAGTATTACTTCAGGAAAATAAAAACCACCAGCTGCAATTCAAAGTCCGCATCATGGGCTTGTTTAAGATCTCACAGCCAAGAGGAAGTATTGAAAAAATGAAGCACATGAAAGACCTCTCCAAATTGTCCCTCACCTTGTTGGTCACAATTACAAAGTAGTACATTCCAATCCATAAGTTTAGAACGGAACACAAGAATAATTCCATCTCTTTGCCTGTTTGTGTAGGCTAGCTTGAAATTCTACAGTTTTCTAGTGGAAGTATTCATTAAATGTTTTACAAAAAGAGTCCACTTCTTTTCTGATTATTCAATTTCAGCACACTTTTTTGGCATTTTGCAACTTTGAGCCAAAATCTCTTTTCATAGACTAGAATACCCTCCGCCAACATTGCAATAAATCCATGCACTAAGGATTCCAGCCAAGAGTATCCCAGTTCATAGAAAGATACTTCAGTCCAACATTGTATAAAAGGAAAGAAAAATTGGGCTCAGATTGCAAAATAAAAAAAAAAGAAGTGGATGTTTATGCAAGATGGCATTTACTAATGCAGAAGATATATGAACTAAGAGAAAGTCAGATAGCAAACTCACTTTGGTAGGTAGTAGTCTGGGCTAAATGTGGTGTTGTCAAGTATCTTTTGCTTAATTTTCTCAGCAAAGGAAGGTGAAAGCATGTTGGACACGACTTCTGTTATGTTGACAAAATCGGGGTCGCCAAGATCCATTCGAAGAGCAAACATGTGCTTCGTTGCTTCAATGAGCCGATGAATGCCAAGGAATCCTTTAACAGCATCCGGTGACTTGTAGCTACCTAAAATGTTCAGAACCTAAACATCACACCAAAAATGTTCTGGTTAAAAGCTAATAGAAGAAATACTGAGGAAAGATAATCTGGCATATTTTAACAAATCCAAGCATATAATAATTGCATACTACCATATATTAGCTATGTAGTACATCTTAGGACCTGCTTGACTGGCAGAGGTTTTGTTTGCATGCTGATTGCACAGACTTGGATAAAAAGGCCAATTTTTTCCCCCAATTCCCACAACAACTTCCTGCGATTTCAGATTGGAGCTTCTCATTCAAGGACAAGAAGCTCATCCAGCTTCCTGTCAGCCGAGAGCTCCATAATTTTTATTTTCCAAACACCTAGCATTTACCTCTCAAATAGAGGAGCTGTCACAGTTGGCCCACATGGGCACTTAAAACAAAGACAGTACAGCAAAAGCAATCTAACATGAACACTACATATACATCAGAATAAAACACAATCAGTTGGTACAAACAGGCAAAGAGAACTCACTAGAGACATTCCCACGGTTCCACTGGATGGTGGTGGCATCCCAAGTATTGTATACCCCATAACATTTGCCACCAATGCGTCCTTAACTTCCACCCTGTAATTCCTCAAATCATCCATTGTTGCGATCCCACCAGCACTTTTCACATCCTCTATGAACTTCTCACCAATAGTTCCATTGTAAAATGCCTGCGGCCCCTCTACGGAAATCACCTCCAGTGTGTTAGCAAGTGCATGATTATAGCAAGTATCATTGGCTTGCAGTAGCTTTCCTTTTGGTGCCAATACTTCACGCAGACCGGGGTCGGATAATATGTCTTGCTCGTTTGATTTCATGGCATTTGCCACGTAAGGTATAATAACAAATCCCTCGCTTGCAAGTTTTATGGCTGGTTGGAAAAGGTCTTTCCACGGGAGCCTTCCGTACTCTAGCCAAGCAGCATAGAGACCAGCCAGCTCTCCGGGGATACCCATTGAAAGTGCGCCCTTGGACTTTGATGATGGATTGCTTTCATACATGTTCTGTTTCAGTCGGACAAGAAAATACCAGATGTTACATTAGACTCTTGTTATCTTATTCACGTCATTTTTGAAATCAAGGTAAAAAAGCTATAGACCCAGATGTTAGTTCATAGACAGATCGTTGTTATCTGATTGATAATATGAAACCACCTTAACAATCTGTTTTTTGTTGCATTCAACCCCTTTTGGGCGTGAATTTTTCTATAAAATCATATGGTTCAGGTGGTTTTATGTCATAATTAAAAGCTCAGGTGGTGATCTCAAATTTTGCCAAGTTCATGTGGGTTTGCAGCTCTTTTCCCCGAAAAGTCATCTGATCCTTTACATTTGTATGTCTTCCAGGAAATTAATAGCACGAGGCAACTTATGGTAAGCTGCATGCAGCGTACTTGGTAAGACATGATATGCAGTAAACTAAAAGAAAAACAAAGAATTTAATGTTAGGTAATATTTAATTAGGAGTGGATTGTGGATTGAAAGAGTATGGCAAATGGAACTTTTTACTGATAAAAAAAAGGTAAAAATAACAAAAAAGGATAAATGGTGGTTTCTAGTAGGATTCCAGGAAATCAACTGAAATTTAGAAAGTGAAAGTCCTAAAAATATTGTCTACATAACTTCATCCCACTAACCACATATATCGAGTCAGCTGAAATTTAGTAAGTAAAAGCATGTAGGAACGTACTATTTTATTTCTATTTACTTGAGTCGGAATGCATTCCAAAATGTAATTGAGGCATCAAAGTTACTGATGTGAGAGTTCATTATTGAATTAATTTTTAGACTAACATCTAGCTCAGATGTCACAATTGAAATCCAACTATCCCTTCTCAGAATCATTCTTTAATAAAGGAGTATAATGTATGGGGAGTCCCTGCACTGCTACGATATTGCAAATTAGACCCTAAACTTTTCACTTAAATACTTTAACTTCTGAACTTTCTCAAAAAATGTAAATTTTCAAAAGAATATTTTATAGGAGATAGCTGCGTGTTGTCAAATTGTTTTGGGCAATCGAGGACGGAATTACAGTAATAGAAAATATCAAGGCATAATTGCAATTTTGGGATAGTTCAAGGACTATTTCAATGAATCATCCACTATTCAACCTAAACCGTCCATTATGGATATGCAACAACGCAACAAAAATAAATAGAATTGGATTGTGGATTGGGTTCCCCCCACAAGCATCAGTATGGTATCACACTCTTAACAGCATAGAATTTTCTCAAGAAATAAGGAAAAAAGAAAAAGCCCAAATTGATTTTCTGGACCCAGCTTAGCAAGTCATCCTTTGTTTCGAGCTGAAAGGCATGGAATCCAGATATTGCACTCTAGTCCTAACCTTTTACTGTATTGCAAACAAGTGCATAAACTTTTAATACTGAAAACTAGACCCACAATACCAAATAGTATACTAAGCTCAAGCCATCTTACTAATTCAATAATTGTTTTGATCACATGTCTTAAACATAATTTTGTACAACTTCAAAACAAAATATATAACTTTCTTAATTCTGGTTATGATAATTAAGCGACAGGATCAAAGTACGGAATGAATCAAACTTTAATTTTTACTGCTTTTTCATGGGTTAGAGTAGAAGGAAAGATTACTTTGTGCTTTAAAGCTTCATAAAAAAATATGCAACACCAAATAGCTGTATATTAATGACTCCGATCGACGAGATGCACCTAGTGAACTATTAGATAAGGTTCAGAGGGTGTAGTTACCAAAATTAAAAGTTCATACGCCTATTTACAAAAGTATTAAAATTCAGAGAGTTTTGTACATTTTTCACTTGTTTTTATCTGTTGTTTTGTTTCAATATCTGACCAACGAAAATACTATTTTTATAACCCGCTCCATGAGAAATCATAAGTCTACAACTCAAAAAAATTGTAATCTCTGCAGCTCTTAATCCAAGGAATGCAGGGTTTACCAAAAACTTGGGAATTTTAGTTTAAAGGAATTAACAAAACAAGTAGAAAATGGAAGGGAATTAAGGTTTAGATACAACAGGTTATAGAATTACAACCAAAAAGGATAGTAGTGGTAGCACTCCTCCCCGCTCTAATTCCTGGCCCACGCAATAATACTTCTCGAACAAATGCGTAGGAGAGAGAAAAGGTCAAAATGCACGGAAACATATTGTCTACACCCGGTGTATCCATACACTTCAAAATGAAAAGTCCAATCTAATCAAAGCGTAATGTAAAGAGCCTAAACATAAAAATTGTTACACTTAAAAATATATTACTAAAGCATCAAATATTGTCAAAAATAAATGGTGTAGAAAAAGAAATTAATCGAGTAACTAAAAAAATAATATCCAAAAATTATATCTAATGAATCTGTTGGGAATCCGGTACTCGCCCCGGTACCGGATCTCGTGAATCCGCAACCCGCTCCGATACCGACTGCTGTGGATCCGGTATCGATTGTTGGGATTCCGCAACGGAAACGTCAAATCGGGTTTTTACCATAAACCCGTCTCCTCAGCAAAAGCTGATACAATCATAAAAGAGAAACATATGCAGGTAAAATAAGATTCATTAAATAAGAGAAGATTACACCTGACTCCTCTTCTGCAACAGAGTGGCTACAACTCGAGCCCTCTTTTTTGAATCTCTTCTACCCTTCTCTCGTCTTCTATGATCCCACAAAGAAGACAATCATCCACGCGCACCCGTGCACTAGGTGCACTCAACTCATTGGATAACTTTCTCTCTCTCTTTTTCTCTCTCTGGTACGGCACCCAAGAGCTCTTTTTTCTCTCTCCCGTACTCACCTCAAAAGCAAACCCACAAAGAGCTATTTATAAGGCTCCACTAAAACGTACCCCAATCCTAATATATTTAGGATTTCTACTCCAATTAATATCTAAATCTATCTTAATCAATCTCTAATAGATTTAAATATTAATCCTAATCTAGTTAGGTTTATCCTCTAATTAATATTTAAATCTTAATTTATCTCCAACAGATTTAAATATTAATTCTTATCTAAATAGGATTCAACTACAAATCTAACCAAATCCTAACATTCTCCACCTTGGTTTGATTTGTAATTTTCAACCGCTACGTCGAGCTCACCATGCAAACTCCACCTTGAGCTTGTCTCCTCCGCTCGATGTCGCCGCATCCGTCGCTCCATCTCGAGCAACTGCACATCCGCGAACTTTTGGAACCCAAACCGTTTTCGCTCCCGTTCTGACTGTGCTTCCGTTCAGAACGTATAAGTTCCCACGCTTGTTCGCCTCGCACACGATCCGATCTCGTTTTTGGACCCTCATAGCTCCACCTGAAGCTGAAATATCGCAACCCTTCGAGTCCAATGAGCCTAACGAGATCAAATTCCGCTTCAATCCAGGAACGTGCCGCACACCTGTCAACGTCCTCACAACCCCATCGTGCATTCGGATTTTCACCATGCCGACCCCCAATACTTTGCACGCTGTCCCGTTCCCCATCAGCGCCTTTCCACCTTTGGTCGCCTTATAGGTGGCAAAAGACTCCTTCTCCGGGCATACGTGAAAAGAATACGCCGAATCGAGAACCCACACATCGTCCGAAATTTTCGCACCTCCGGTCGCCGCATATAGCACATCAGAATCGAACATCTCCGACTCTGCCGTCTGTGCCGTCGCTGATACCATCTCGTCCTGATTCACGACAGTTTTCTCCTTCTGTCGCTTTAACTTCTTCAAATCATCCTGAAGTTTTCGACAGTTGCACTTTATATGCCCTTTCCTGTGATAGTAAAAGCACTCCACCTCAGATAGCGGCTTTTTCTGTCGATCTCCGGTCGCTGATGTTGTCGCCACCTTCTTCGTTCTCACCACCAAAGCTGTATCCCGGCTCTGTATGCCGGACTCCTGAGTCATCTTCCGCATCTTGTTCGAAAGAAGCGCCGCTGTGACCGCCTCTACGCTTATGGACTCCTTGCCATAAAGCAACGTGGTCACCAGATGCTCATATGCCGTCGGCAGCGAAGATAGTAGGATCAACGCCTTGTCTTCGTCATCCAGATTGACTCCGATGCTGGTCAACTGGGCCACCACCTTGTTGAACTCATTTAGATGATCATGTAGGCTCGCCGCTTCTTGCATCCGCAACGTAAACAGTCGCTGCTTCAGATACAATCTGTTCGTCAGGGATTTGGTCATGTACAGATCTTCCAATTTCTTCCACAATTTCGCCGGTGTCGTCTCGCCGGCTACATTGTAAAGAACCTCATCTGCTAATGATAGATGAAGCGTACTCAGCGCCTTCCGCTCCATCTTCGTCCATGCCACATCCGTGACCTCCGCCGGCTTTGCCTCCTTCCCGTTCAACGTCTCGTCTAACTCTTGCTGTACGAGGATTGCTCGTACTTTAATTTGCCATAATCCGAAATTGTTCTTGCCGTCGAACTTCTCGATTTCGAATTTCGTGGCCATCTCCGTCGATCTCTCCGGCAAATCGGTAACCTTCGGCTCTGATACCACTTGTTGGGAATCGGGTACTCGCCCCGGTACCGGATCTCGTGAATCCGCAATCCGCTCCAATACCGACTGCTGTGGATCCGGTATCGATTGTTGGGATTCCGCAACGGAAACGTCAAATCGGGTTTTGACCATAAACCCGTCTCCTCAGCAAAAGCTGATACAATCATAAAAGAGAAACATATGCAGGTAAAATAAGATTCATTAAATAAGAGAAGATTACACCTGACTCCTCTTCTGCAACAGAGTAGCTACAACTCGAGCCCTCTTTTTTGAATTTCTTCTACCCTTCTCTCGTCTTCTATGATCCCACAAAGAAGACAATCATCCACGCGCACCCGTGCACTAGATGCACTCAACTCATTGAATAACTCTCTCTCTCTTTTTCTCTCTCTAGTACGGCACCCAAGAGCTCTTTTTTCTCTCTCCCGTACTCACCTCAAAAGCAAACCCACAAAGAGCTATTTATAAGGCTCCACTAAAACGTACCCCAATCCTAATATATTTAGGATTTCTACTCCAATTAATATCTAAATCTATCTTAATCAATCTCTAATAGATTTAAATATTAGTCCTAATCTAGTTAGGTTTATCCTCTAATTAATATTTAAATCTTAATTTATCTCCAACAGATTTAAATATTAATTCTTATCTAAATAGGATTCAACTACAAATCTAACCAAATCCTAACATGAATCAAGGTTTGATTTTGAAGCCTCCGTTATTGTATCTTTATATGAGTATTTAGGAGTATGGTGCATAAAATAAGATACACCCGGTGCAGGTAATAACTCCTGCTAAAATCCACTCTTTCCGGGCCCCCCTGGCCTTTCCACCCGGTTCACGCAATAATGACATCACACCAATCAGGGGGGAGAAAGAAACATTGAGAGAGACATAAAGAGAGAATTATTGCCTAGCCTCCTTAGGGAAAAAGAAAAAATCCTATTTAACCTTTTTTTTTTAATATTCCTAATCTAGTTTTATTTTTATAGATTAGAAGAAAAAAATACGTTAAAATATTAAGTGGGTGGGAGATTTTTTTCTCTCTCCTTTTCCATTTTTCTAATATAGTCTTATTTTTTTCAGCTAGGGCATTTTTATCTATTATGTTCTTTCTGTCTGCAAATTTCACATACATGTAATTTATTTTTTTCTCTCTTATGTCCGTATCGTTATGAATCCGCGCTGATTTTGGACGACTCTTTTTTTTATCTCTGCATAAATTCGTTTGGAATTAAGATAGAATCAGAATATGATTGCCAATAATCATTAATTGTATGATCATTGTTAGTGTCTCAACATAGTAATAGTTATCAACAAAAGATTGGCAATTTATTGCACGTATAAAACAGACTACAAAAATATAAGAGTAAGAATAATGATAAATTTATAACTTCTGACATTTGGAAAATAGGAGAAAGAAGAGAAAAAAAAAAAAAAATCTTCCACCCACTTAAAATATTAATCTATAAAAAAAGTTATTAACTTATTTTTTTCTAATTTATAAAAATAAGGTTAAATTAAAAATATTTTATTAAAAAGAGGCTATATAGAGAAAAATTCTCTCTTTAGGTTAGACAAGACAATAGTTCAGAGAGAGACGTACAGAGAGAAACATAGTGAGAGAGAGACATAGAGAGAGAAACATATAGAGAGAGAGAGCGAGGGGGGCGGGGGGAGAGGCGTGGGGGATCCGAACCTGGGACGCGGCGGAGGGCGCAGTCTCCCTGGCGTCGATGGCGAGGGCGCGGCCGGAGGCGGCGGCGCGCAGGACGAGGAAGNAGGAGCCGCCGCCGAGGCCGCTGGAGACGGGGTGGACGACGCCGAGGCAGAGCGCCGCGGCCACCGCGGCGTCGACGGCGTGGCCCCCGGCCCTCAGCGCCGCCGCCCCCACCTCCGAGCACCTCCCGTCGTCCGCCGCCACCACTCCCACCTCCGACTCCACCTCGCCCTCCCCCTCCCCCCTCCCCCATCGCCATCGACGCCTCCCCTGCTCCTCCTCCTCGCCCCAATCCCCCCCGCTCTCGAAGACGACGACGACGACGACGACGCCGCAGTAGAGGAGGAAAAGCCCTAGAACTGCGGATCAATCCCCAAAAAAGCAACAGCAACAATAAGAACAGCAACAACAGCGATTTGACGTTAGGGTTTGAGATGATCGGGAAGAGATCGAGAGAAAGGGTTGTGGGATCGTTACAGAGGAGGGCGGCGGGGACGAGGGTGCGGGTGCGCCGGGGCGGCGCAGGATCGCGGAGGAGCGAGGATTCGAGGTCGCCGTGTGCCGCCATGGGGGGACGTAGTGTGGGTAATGGGGGTGGGGGTGGGGGCGGAGATTTTTTTGAGGAGGGAGAATTATGTTGAATCGACGGGGAGCAGATTCCACGGTCGTTGGTGGAATCAGGTGCGAGAAATGCGATTTTACTAATATACCCTGATAAAAAAAAAAATGATCTAACAAAAGGACGATGGTGAAATGTGCTAATAGTCCCTATGTCATCCTATATTGCAGTTTAGTCCTCGTACTGTTTAAAATATAGAGACAAAATTCTCTAAATTTTTGAATCCTCCATCACAAATCACAAACACTTGGTTTGTTGCCCAAATACTTCTTCAAATTTTTTTTATTTCCACACAAATATTGATAAAAAAAATTAAAAAATCTGTGAATTTATTAGCTAATTCAAGTACTTTTTATATTAATAAAATACAAAGTGAATTATATATTAATGTTTTTAGTTTTCTGCATTCATAGTATATTAATTAGATTATTATCAAATTCTCCGCCGGACGTTCTGAATGTTACCAATCAATTCACTTAAAGCATACAGACACAGCATCAATGCATTTTGATTGTGACTCGGCCCAACTAGCCTCATGCCACTTCAAATATGATTCGACCAAACCCAACCTTACATCATCTCGCATATCACTAAGTCCAACCTGGCCTTCCGTCACATGATAGAATGTTGGTCCATTTAAGCCAACAACGAATACTAAAAAACATAAAAGTATTGATCATTATAAAATATATATATATATATATCAAATTTCAAAATTTAATAATTGTTTGGTACTTTTTAAAATAAAATGAAATAAGTAAGTCATATAGTTATTTTATAAAAATAATTAAATGTTTTTTACGGTCAGAAACTTAAAATGGGTAAATTGAATTGCTGGTCTTTGTGAATGTTCACACAAGTTTCAATTTGGTTCCTAATAAAGCTTTTGATTTCCACATTTACAACGCTATAATACGTTTACTAACGAGTCCCTAAACCCTTAATCATATTTCATTTTAGTCCTTTCTTAGACTAAAAATTATTGTTTACACCTCAATCTCGCGTTTGCTCGTATATACCATGTAACCTATTATTTTTCCTATTTATGTCATATAAATAATTTTAAAGGTCTTATCTTTATCAAGGGAAAAAAATTGTAATTGGATAAATGATAAGGTTAAAGTTGACGAAAAAGGTAATTGATAAATGCATAGCACTTACAGTTTGTACAATGCATAGTACATAGTTTGATTAATGCATAGTATTAATTAGTTTGTACATTAATGTACGAGGCATAGGCAAAATCCGACAAATTTAAAACTCATTTCAACGCATAATCGGAAAAACTTAATAAAACCCATTTTTTGGGAACCGACCTAATTATTTTCGCTTTATATATTTTACGTTTTGTTAGTTAAGTAAAAAATATGAAGTAGTAATTAACAATTTCCAACCTAATATTTAAAAATAATATAAAATATTATATTTAAGTTATTATTTTTATTTATTGCACCCCTAAATTAGTTATACATATTACACTCCACTCATTAAAAATTTCTTATTTATTATTTGCCTCACCAACTTTTTAAAACTAAAAATTTAAAAGTTTTATAAATCTCAGTATGTATATATATAGAGAGTGTATGATTTATATAGAGTCCGGCTGTGGTACATTTTTTAATACTTAGATCAACTTTTTGATCATTTTTAGTGCTTAGATTAATATTATTCTCCAAAAGGGATCACTAAATTTCAGAGAACTACTATCATCTTAATCTTATAATTTTAGTTTTACTTTTTTTTTAAATTTTATTTACTTATTTTATTTTATTTTATTTTTCTAAGTTTTCTTTTTTTATCATTTACTTTTATATTATTTTTATTTTTTGGTATGGGGGCCTATATCTTATTCGATGTCGAATTGTCTCAAGTCTCAACTTCTGTAGCTGAATCTATTTTGTATATGAATATAAAAAAAACAGGTGACATATGTGCTATCTTTTTCTCAGAAAAAAAATAAATTTTAATTTAGAAATCAAATAGTCAAAAATATCAACACGTTTATATTTTTGAAAGTATATGTAGGCATGTAACTCTGCACACCATTTATATCTATATATTTAAATATTTAAATATGCGTCGAATAAATTACTGCTCGATTTAACGCCCTATGATTGTGAATCTGTGATAAGATGAGCTGATATTTTGGGGTTGTGAACGGCTCTGGAGGGGTATGTTGGGAAATATACAGGAGGAAACGGCTGCGGATGCCGTGCACGCATCAGCACACGCGTAAACGAAAATAGAAAAACCTTGCAGCACGTGCAAATTAACATCAGCACACGCGCAAGAGATTTAGAAAATCTGGCACGTGCGGACATCAGCACGCACGTAAGAGAAACAGAAAAAAGAAACGATGAAACTAGGATGGCGCCCGGTAAAGCTAAACTGGCGCAGAACCCGCGTTTCGCAGCGCGCAGATGGTATTTCAATCAATTAAAATATATTATTATTAAATTTTTAAGATTAAAAAATTATAACTAAATAAAAATATTATCAAATAGTATTATTATATACATTAAACATTATTCTAACAACTTTATTTAATTAAAAATTAATCAAATTTCATAGTTTTGAAAATTATTTTATAAATAACTTTTTTTACTAAAAAGTTACTAAAACATGATATATATTAACATCCCGCGCCGCGTCCGTCCGCGGTACCACACAATATTTGTTTAAAAAAATATTTGGAACAATTGTCACAGATCCTACTAATTTGAAGACCAAAAATGTAATTATTCTAAATGAAGATATAGTTGAGTATCGATTGGTTTTGTTAAATTAGTCATTTTATTTGAAAAAAAAAAAATATTAAACTATCTAACAAATTTTATAATGCATAATTGTTAAAATTAAGAGGCGACTAATTATATTTTGGATATTCCAAAAATTGTAAATGTAAAATTGATCGCTTAGCAAATTGTAATATAATATTAAAGTTTGATATTAAAATCAAAATAAAACTATATAAAATTTAATGTTTTAAAATTTTATTTTTTACAATTCAATCATTCTATAAGTTAGATTTTAAAATTCACGTATAAAAAATTATATATTTGAAATTTTTATAATAAAAAGATTTAGGTTGGATTTAAAAAAGAAACTCAATTCCTAAAAAAAATAAAATAAAAGTCATATAGGAGCGAATGAGAGGAATGAGTTGGAAAAANGTTAGATTTTAAAATTCACGTATAAAAAATTATATATTTGAAATTTTTATAATAAAAAGATTTAGGTTGGATTTAAAAAAGAAACTCAATTCCTAAAAAAAATAAAATAAAAGTCATATAGGAGCGAATGAGAGGAATGAGTTGGAAAAAAAAGAAAATGCCCCACTGCCGAGAGAGAGAGAGAGATAGAGAGAGAGAAGGGGAAAAAAAAATCCCACCCGGGTGCGCTCGCTCGCGCCCGTGCGCGACCCTCGCCCGCGCACGCGCCCGCTCGTGCCCCTTGCACGAGCCCGCACCCACCCGCGTCGCGCCTGCCCTCGCGCGACCCGCTTCCCTCGAGCGTGCCCACGCCCGCCCCCGCTGCCACTTGGAGTTTCCGCGCCCGCTCGCGCCGCGTCCGCCCGCGCTGTCACATGGCGCATTCCGAGAACCCAACTTTCATTATTTTATATAGATATAGATGTAGTATCCCTAGTATTTTGGTTACCAGTGAGATTTCAACATCTGAGGCTTGTCGACATATCTGGAGAGTGTCGGGACAAGTCAGAGTCGTTTTGGCACCAAATGGACACAAAACGGACTCGACGCAAGGCGAAAGTGAAGTTCTGACGCTGAAATCCGCAAAGTGCAGGATTTCAGTGTTGAATACCGATACAGTATCGGGCTGGTACCGGTACCCTGTGTGTGAGCTTGCGGACTGAGAGGCCGAGTACTGATAACCAAATCGGGTGCCGGTACTCCAGCTAGCTTTTTGAGTTGGTGGAGGGTAGTATGGTCATTTGTGTTGGTGGATAAGAACGCCACCTACCCTCTCTCATCTTTATCTACTTGCTCAACTGAGCTTGGGATACTTCTCCTTTTTTGTCTCTCTCTCTCGTTTTGATCGTGTGCTTAGTGGAGGCTGTGGCTCGAGCTCGGGAGATTTCGACGTCGATTCAGAGGGTCGTTCGAGTGTGCGTGCGTCGCGGTTGCATCGTTGGAGGCCGGGCGAGCGCGTGGTTTCCTCTCCTTTCGACTTCTTGCCGTAGTTGGATTAGCGTTTCGAGATAGGTTAATGTTTACCGAAATCGTCGGATTTCCTCCTAAGCCGGAGTTTACAGTATGTATTTTTGGCTTCGTATATCATGTGTAATAGCTCGAATTCGTTGATTTGCATGTTTTTTGAAATCTGAATTTGAAGCATAGTTAGTGATATAGATGAATTATACATGTTGGACTTGGATTTGATTTAGGAGAAAACTATTAGATCCTACACTGTCATTTTCTAAAAACTACCAGATTTAGCTTTAGGAGCTGTAGTGTGTTTGTATCGCCGCAATTTGTATGCAGTGGATACTCAGATTAGTGTAGAATGAGTTTACGCTCGTGCTGGGATGCTGAGCTTATTTTACAGTAGTGTGTAGACTTTTTCGGACTGTGGGGTGCCGTCGCGGTTGACGGTGGACCTAGATTTCTGTTTTTGCATCAGATTGTGCCAAGGGCACGTGAACTTTTGTTGTTAAATCGGTTAGACCCATTTGCTTTGATTATAGCCTGTGAGAGCCTGATTGAGCTCGGTAGAGACACACTTGCATACTCGTTTGGGTAGCGCCCACAAGTGCAACTTCGGAGTCAGGTTTTGTGCGTTTGCGTTGATGTCGTAGTGTCCTGGTTGGATTTGCTCTCCACCAACAACTCGGCATGGTGGTGATTGGTATAGCTTCGACAGATAGGACGGGCCTCTTGGTCATTTCGGCCTTGCATCTTATGTAGAGGCGAAGAGTTCTCTTGGTGTAGGCAATACTTTCGGCAGTCTTTTTTTCTACGACCGCCTTCCCTTTGATATCGACCATATTGACCTGTGATGGAAAAGGATTCTTGTCAATTTTTATATTTTTATTTTCTTGGTCGACAAATATGAGCCGATCTTTATTTATTTCTTTTTGAATATGCCTTTTAAAGGCAGTGCATTCATTCATTCTATGGCTCCATGAATGATGCCATTTATAGTATTTTCTCCTTTTTAATTCCTCTCCAGAGGGTATAGTTTGACCCTCATGTAGCTCAATTCGCCCATCCTTTAGTAACCGATCAAAAATTAAATCAGTTTTAGATACATCAAAAGAATACGTATATGCTGACACTCGAGCTTTTGCCTCGCTTGATTTAGCGGGCTTTAACAAAGCACATTTATACGGTTGGCGGTTTTTTACCATCTCCGCCACATATATTTCGGCTTCATCAGCCGAATCCTCTATTTCCTCATATGTATTCGGCTCCTCTTGAGCCGAAGATTCTTCAAGGAAAGAGATATTTTTCTCTTTTCCTTTGTTCCAATCTTTTTTTCGGCCCCATCTAGGCCGATCTTCATTATTTTCTTTTCGGAATTGCTTATATTGAGCAACCCGAACTCCCAAGTCAAATAGATTTGAAAAATATTTGCCTTCAAAATGATCTTTTATTTTGAAATGTAAGCCGTTGAATGCCATCTTGACAAACTCTGATTCCGGCATCCTTACAAAACAATGGCTCCTGGCCGTTTTGAATCGGTTTAAGTATTCTTCAACCGATTCCCCTGTTCTCTGCCTAAATTGAGCCAGATCATCAACTGACAATTCTGGCTCTAATCTGTAGAATTATTTGTGAAATTTCCTTTCTAATTCGTCCCAATCTTGGACGGAATTAGCCGGCAGACTCGTATACCAAGTAAAAGCTGTCTTGGTTAACGAGGTATTAAATAATCTAAGTTTTAAAAACGGATCCGCGGCGGCTTCTCGGCATTGTGCCGTGAACCGTGCGACATGTTCGACCGTATTTTCGGTCTCATCACCGAAAAATTTATCGAATTTCGGCATTTTCCAATTTACTGGATAGGGATGCTCTGCATCTATATTTGCAAGATAAGAAGATCTAAACACAGGCCGCATTGCCGACCTTGCGCCAACTCTGAAAGTATTTCGGATGACTTCTTCAATCTGTGCGTATATTTCATTATTGTTCCCCTGTAAAGAAACCTGTGCTTGGACTACATTCGGTCCTTGTGGTAGTCTGAAATTCTGTACAACAGGGTTAACTCCTTGTATATTCGAAGCCTTCCCCCCAGCTCTAGCCCCTATATTTTAGGGCTGATATGCCGCTACTGGCGGAGGAGATGGTAATCCCCATGCTATCTCTGGCTGCTGTCCGGCATTAACAACAGTCGGTCTGTAAGCCGCCTGAAATGGTGCCCCCTGGTATTGGGGCTGACCATTTGCCGGTGTTACAGGATTTTGTAACATCGGTATCATTACAGGCGCTTGTAAGCCTGTCACAGGTTGCTAGTTAGGAGTCAATAATTGCCCTATTCGGGCAATATTCTCGTTAGAGGCCGTGATTGCGGCCAATACTGCATCAAACCGTGCAATGCTTCTATGACTATTCTGGTCCAATACTTGTAGGACCCGTGTCATTTGTCAAAGCGCTTGAGCCAAATTAGGCTCTTGTTGGTCAGATTGACCACTAATCTCACCTTCGATAGGCAAGACCGCTTGGCATTCTCCAACATTATCCGAATTACTTGGTTGATCGCTTCTCCAGCATTATCCGAAATTTCTAGGAACGACCATATTGCGTAAATTCATGGCATTATCATCAACCATAATTTTAATAAAATATAAATTTACCTAAATTGGTGTACCACTAGGCGTACCAAAAATTATTAGGAGCCGAACTCGCCTTTCTTTGACCTGGTGAAAGATCTTCCTCAGGAAGCGTGTCGGGATGTGGGACGGCTAAGCTTAATGACCCTCGAAGTTTGCGCCATTCGACTAGATCAAGCGATTCGGCTGACGAGGAATCAGATCAGCCGAGTTCAAAAATCTTTACTGTAGAATCGGTTCGGCTGGATGAGCCGAATGTACGGACTGCACAAAAACTTGGGTCGGCAGAAGAGCCGAACAGATGAAATACACAATGACTAGTCGGCTGAAAGAGCCGAATGCCTTTATATATATTGAATGTAACTTGTGGAAACAATACAAAGGTCGAGTGTGCCTCAGGGCATACAGACTTGGTTGATCTAGCTAAGATTCTACTCCTAGAGAAAAGTAGTAAGTGCAGGAAAGTAAAGGATTACAGGTAAACTACTCCTAGAAAATGCGAGAAAATTACAGAGAAAATAAAGGTGGTTTTCTATTCTGTCACGCCCCGGGACCCAGCAGAAGCCCGCCTGGCGCGTGTCCAGACCCGTCATATGTCTAAAACATATAAGGCGTCTAGAACAAAATGATAAATGAAGCAGTAAAAGAGAACATCTAGGAGTATCAGAGCAAGTATATCTAGATGCTACAATAGAGAAAAAGAACCATAAAACTAAAATCCACTAGAAGAAAACTTAAAGTAGAACAATAGAAATCCCAAAATAAGTGCTATAAGTAAATACATAGGTGGTCTCTATACATGGATACAAAACCCCCCTCTTTCTCTCAACAACAACAAAAAGAGAGAAAACCACCTAAGCAACGGTAAATCCTCGCTATCTAGCTAGCGATACCCTTGCCGCGATCCCGTGCCTCCGCCGGTGCAGAGGGCTCTGAAAAGAAAACATAGAAACAGGGGCGTGAGAACTATTAAATAATAGTTTTCAGTGGGCAATTACTGACTTCAGTGAAAGCACCACTAGGCCCAAAGAGCTAAACAGGTAAGTAACAATAAAAGCAATAGAATCGGTATGTAAGTAAACATGTAAACTTACTACAACATGATATCTCTACTTAGCATGAATTTGCATAAGTAATAAAAGACTATTCTAACATGAATGTACCAAGGTATCACTAGCATGATGTCCACAAGCTAAATAATAAAATGTCTTGTTTACTATTCTAGTCAATGTCCAGTCGGTATGCTAAGTCATCAATGATCCAATCCTGTAGGACCTACCCGTGGGTAGTCCGGCCTGCGCCGTACCTAATGGCCCCGTGGTAGTCAACATCCCCACTCTAGGAATGAGCCTCCCCACGGCATCCCATTTCGGCGCCCAATCCCGCACGAGCGAGTATATGTCGAGATGGCTATCTCCGGAGTGCTGGCTTGTAGGGAGCGACCCTCACAAGCATGTGCGAATAAGCACAATGGCAAGCAAGCGGAAGATCTGTCTCAAGTACAAAGTCCTCATGTCTAAAAATATGGAATATACGTCGAATGTCTTAAAGGCCTATCTCTATGTCATCATGTCTCTAACATGGAATATAGCAGATGTTCAATGGCCTATCACTACGTCTCTATGTTGCAGTTTCACAGGTTACTATGTCAAGTGCCCCTTTATGGCATTTTTGTCCACTAAGTCCAAACATGAGTTTATTGTTTGCAAATGCATAATTTAAGCGATTTCTAGCTTAAGAGACATGTTTCCAAGTCACTAACACGAACACTTCTCACATATATGAAGTTTACCTATAATGGTCTACTATATAGAGTGAAATTTTCATAATACATAAGGCATGCATTTTAAGTGTTCTAAAATTCACATAAATCCTATCTAGCATGGATTTGCATTCAAAAAGGCGTTACGACAAGTATAACAAGCGTAGGGGTCATTTTGCCCCGTTCTCATGAAGTCAAACCCACAGAAATTATCGAAACCCTTCGTAAGCTCCGACGAAGGTGTCCACCACTCTCCTAATACCCTAAAGGTATAGAAAAGAGAGTTAAACGAACCTTACGAATACCCAAGTGATCGATCAATAAGCAACATAGGGTAAGGTAGAGAAAAACTCACCTAGGTGAAGAAATCCTCTCTCAAGCTCCAAATGAGAGTTAAAGTTCTTCAAATCCAACCTAAATAAAAGTTCTAAACCCATCAATTAGGTTTCAAAGCCCTCAAATCAAAAATCCCCAAAATAAACCCCAATTCCACAATCTAGGGTTTCACCTAACAAAATCTAAAAAAACTTGTAATAAATGGGGAATACAAGCTACCAACCTCAAGAGAAGCTCCAATCCAAGCTCTAAACCAAGAAGGGTTGAAGCTTGATCCTCCACAAAGCCTCAACCACGAGCTCTAAGCCACCAATGTGTGATGAGAGGAAAAAGATGATGCTCCAAGGCCTCCAAGTAAGCTCCTCTCCTCTCCTTCTTCTTCTTCTCCTTCTCTTTCTCTCTCTAGTGTGGGTGTGACGGAGAGAAATGAGAGTGAGAGGAAGAGAGAAAGCCATATAAGCCATCCCAAGTAACAAAATCCACTTAGGTCCCTCAACTGTGCAATGTGTGCACTGCCCGGTCTGGGCAAATTTCGCCCAGAGGGACCGGTCTCTCCCTGCCTGGGACCGGTCTCTCAGTCCATCCCGCAAAACCAACGTTCGGGAACCGGTCTCTCCCCGCATGGGACCGGTCTCTCCCCGCGTAGTCGCGCTCGGGGACCGGTCTCATCCGCCAGGGACCGGTTGCCTCAAGTCCTGCCGCAGCACTGTTCTGAGGAGACCGGTCTCTCCTATCAGGGACCGGTCCCCGAGAGTGAAAACTTTCAAGACAATGCCAAAACTCCAGAAATCGAACTTTTAGATCGGAATACCATTTACGATCTTCCACCAAGTGTGGAAAAATTCGGATTCCATATCAAACACTCGAACCTCGCAATTTGTAAAGGTCCAGTGTGCTACATGTTCTCGGAGAAAATAGCTCTTCTCAGGGCGTTATTTGCCTATTTATAACTCGCCCATGTTGGTCAGTTATTTTTCATCCATGATCGGCCACTCTCCCTATTTTTCGGGACCACTTCCAGCCGATCGGAACCGCTTGTAACAGCTTGCGGTTACTATAACTTCCCTCAGCTATATGCGATGCTTCTTCCGATTCTCCTGGTGTACATAAAAATTTCTATTCTTAAGAAACAGTTGGGTGAAGTAATGATGTACCACCTGGCCGCGCTTTATTGGCCTAACAATATTATTTTCTTTGTGAATATTTTTTTTTTTGTTAGACTTGGTAAGAAATGTAGTGTAGAATGTCAACAATACAAGCAAACAAATAGCATTTGAACAATATTCAAAATTTTTAAAACATCAAAAATACATCAAATATCTAAAAATCAGCAAAACTAAAACCCAAAAGCAAAAAATTATGACTAATGGAAAAATCCAACTATTCATGCACGCTATTAGCATAATAGGCAAATATTTCACAGACTCCTTTCAACACTGAAATAAGGCTTAACTACACAACTGTTAAGCCTGCCTGCCTACAAGAATCCAATCAACAGTAGAAAATAATAGGATACATGTCATAGTAAGAATTTAGAAGTGTAATAGTCACATATACATTACTATCCATTTTAAGCTAAAATGCATCCCAACAACTTAAAATAACACAACAGCAATTGATTAAAGTGTAACATATCGAAACCTTGATAAAGAAAATAGCGAACTTTAGCCAAATTGACTAAAGTGTGCGAATGGATTAATTGGGCGAGTTCCAATTAACCTACCAACAATGTTGGAAGGGTCAAAATCGAGTTCCGAGAGTGTTAAGCAAGTTTTAGCATTGCTCGGCGCGATTTAAAAGTGAACAATGCGAAAGAAATAGTTGGACAAGTTCCATTTAGCATTCCAACAAGGTTGGAAGGGCTAAAAATGAGTTTAAGAGGTGTTAGAAAGGTTTGAATATCGACCGACGCGAAATAGAATCGAAAACGGCGCAAATATAGCATTATTAGCAAAGTGTACCGGTACAACCATCGAGTTGTCATCGGTACAGCCCTGCAGTCCGAGAAGAGTATACTCTCGGGTTTCTCTATAGCCCTGCAGTCCGAGAAGAGTATACTCTCGGGTTTGAGAAAAATTGGAAGTGTACCGGTACACTTCGAAAATGTATCGGTACAAATGCTACGAAACCGAGAGAGTTGCTCTCGAGTTTGGCCTCTGCGCAGAGTTGTACCGGTACAAAATTTCATGTACCGGTACACTTTGGTCTGGCAGCACCTTTGAGGTCTGTTGCAAATAGCAATTGTTCGGGAGCTTTGCTGCAATTGTGACATACTATAAATGAACCCAAACCCCTCCCCTTCACAGCCAACACCCATTTCACCCTCCTTCTCACATTTCTCTCTTTCTCTATCTAGAACTCTTGCCCTAGAGCAAGGATTGAAGGAGTAGAAGTTGGAGAAGGTGGATTTGGTGGTCTTGGTGGCTCTAGAAGTTCTCCTTCAAGAAGAACTTGGGGATAGCTTGTGGCAAAGGTGAGTTCATGCAAGATTACTTCTAGGGTTTGGTTTTAAACCCTAAGTTTTGGAGTTTTGGACTTCTTAGAAGCTCTAAAAGCATGTTAGAGCCTTGAACTCCATGAAATCATGGTTTTCTTGAAACCCTCTCATGGTGGATTGTTAGAATCCAAAGTTGATGCCCTAGGAATGGTTCTAAAGATTTAGTAATGATATTAGCATGCTTCCTAGGTATTTCTAAGCTAGTTTTTGCTTAGATATAAGATCAATCTAGGAGAAATTTTTTTATGGCATTGTTAGGGTATGAATTTTGGAGCTTTTACCTTAAGGTGTTTTTAAGGCAAATTTACCTTGTAGAAACCTAATTGGGGGTATTTCCGACGCGTTGGACAACTCCGTTTGACGTTACGAAAAGGTCTAGATAAAGTTATTGAGAAAAAGCCTAATTTGGCTTCGTTTTGCCGCAGGCGAAAAAGTTGAGCTTTCAAAATTTCAAGAAATTCACCGTAGCAGCCTTGCAACCATACAAGGTGGGTGGTGCATAACGAAGACCTCGAAATTCCTTTTATGTCTAAAATGTTATATTTGAGCATATGTATATTGAGCATAAATTGCATAGTAGGGTTATATTTGAGCCATTTATTGCATGTTGTGAGTACAATTGCATTTGAGTTACTAGCAAGAATGTGAGAATTTTATAACCCTATTTATGCATGACAAGAGACAAGAACTTAGTGGACTTAATAAACAAATGTGACATCTTGACATAGAAGTAGAAAGTGATATTGATGAGTCGAGAATGTTAGAGTTGGAACACTTAGAAAACAAGTGTGGCATGTGTACAAGAATATAGTAGTGTATATGACACTAGTGAAAGTAAAGAATGCGATTAAAAGTGTGATAGTGACATAATGACAATTTCAACCTTAGAGTTAAGAGTCATAGTGCATGTCTTCCTTATAGTTAAGGAATGGATTGAACTCGGCATCCTTATAGTTAAGGATTGGATCATACTCACCTGTAAGTCCTTGCTTGAGAGTGGTAGCTCCCCCTCGAGCGATGTGCTCCGGAGTTGTCATCATTGGATGTAGTAGTCTCCCTAGAGGACAGTCCCGTCGGGTGTAGTAGTCTCCCCGATACTAGGATTTGAGTTGGTGAGCCTATTGTGGGCAAAACCTACGAGCTAGCCTAGAGATTGGGCTCTGAGCAGTGACCTTGCATTCATCATGAGTACCTTATTGAGCATAGCATTATTTATTGTTCAGGCATATTAGCTGCATTTGCTTTAGCTTGGTTATTATCTATCTATTCTTCTATTATGCTTGATTTAGACCTAGTGGGAAAGTCGGCGTGGTCGGTTGCCGAACCTACTGGGAACTTTGTTGTAGTTCTCACCCCACTATTTCCACAGAACCGGGACGGAGCGAGCCGGCGGACGACCGCGGTAAGGGCATCGCGCCCTAGATAGAGACTTCCCAAGTGGGTTTCCATTTTGTAGTTGCATACCTTTATACATCACATTATGTATTTTGATGACTATAGATGTTAAAGGTAAAGAATATGAATGATGTAAAAGATATTTGATATTTCAATGCAAGAACTATATTTTGAGATTATGTGATGTAAAAGAGAAGAAATGATGCAAAAAAGATATAGATGATTTCCTAAGTGTAGTTTATTACTTTCACTATTGGCTATTGCTTGCCCTCGTGCAAGCCATTGTGTATGCTTCCGTTTTGTGCAAAATTCATACTCTATTTGTACAGGATGTTGAGCCTTGGGCGGACAGGGGAGACTCTGTCCGTTCGGCGTCTGTTCAACGCGCTCGAGACGGCCAAAAGGATCGGGCTCAGGGCGTGAAAGATCTAATGGTATCAAAGCCTAAAGAGCCAAAAAGTAAAAGTATAGGATGGACCTAGAGACCCTTAGGAATGAAAAACCTTAAGGATCTAGGAAAACGTGAGCGACGTGGAATCAAACTATAGCAAAAGCTTATGATTGGGTTGATGTAAATATGTCTCTAATTGGTTAGGGACTAAATTTAAGTTGTTATTTATTTTTCTTTTCCTTGTGTTGTGATCGACGACCGACGACATGATGCTTTGGAAGGAAAATAAATACACTTATTGCTTTCGCCGAATTGGGTATGTTCGAGTATAGTAATGGGTAACTAATGTGAATTGCTTCATTTCAGAAAGCAATGCCACCTCGTGGACGACCTAAGTTGCCTCGTGGTCAACCGCGGACGAGGTCTATGGCCGAGGAGCCAAGTGCGGCTCCTGTGCAACATGGAGCAGGTGGCGACGGAGAGCTTCGGGAGCAGATGGCCGCGCTTATTGGCGTAGTGCAGCAATAAGCGGAGTCCGTTCAACGCCAAGGGGGGCAAATCCAAAGGCTCCAGGAAGCCTTGGAGCGACAGCAGGCGGCGGCGGCGGTGCCCGTGGAGGCCGTGCACCCTGTGCCCCCTGCAGTAGTGCCGAGCGCAGCCGAGGGTGTGTCCGCAGCGGCTGTGCCAGTTACGACGATACCGACCAGATCGAGGACCTCAAACCCCGATAGTGCGGCGGATGAGGCGGAGCGGGAGCGTGCGTTGGCAGCTCTCATACAGTTCAATAAGTTCAACCCACCTATCTTCGAAGGGGGAGTGGTGGAACCGGCGGTGGTGGAGTCATGGATTGACTCCATGGAGACACTCTTCGAGGACTTGCATACCTCGGAGAAGGACAAAGTGTACCTAGCCACACATTGCCTTGAGAAGGCGGCAAATGTGTGGTGGAAGCGAGTTAGGCGGGATCGATCTCCCGATTTTCCACCTATATTGTGGGAGAAGTTTATGAGAGCGATGTTCGCCAATTACTTCCCCGACACGATGAAGCGGAAGTTGCAAGAAAAATTCCGAAAGTTGAGGCAAGGGGATCGCTCCGTGGCGGACTACGAGCAGGAGTTCTCCCACCTTATCGATTGTGTCCCGGAGGTTGTTCGCGATGACCGGGACCGGGCCGATTGGTTCTTGCGAGGACTTCGGCCGGGGATTCAAAGGACCGTGCAAATTCTCAAGCTGACGACCTTTGCGGAGGTCTTTGATCGAGCCTTGTGGGCGGAGCATGGCTATGCCCACGAACGCGAGGAGCGCGAGTCTGCAGCCGAGGCAAAGGACAAGAGCAAGAAGCGGGCGGCCGGCGGTGCCGGGGGTCGGCCAAGTGCAAAGAAACCCCCTCGATATCCCCGACAGCAAGCGAGGAGCGGGAAGCCTCCCCATTGCGTTATTTGCGACGGCGAGCATCGACCGATGACTTTCCAGCAAGGCGAAGGAAAGTGCTTCAAGTGCGGTCATGCGGGACATATGATACGGGAGTGCCCGATGGGCGTCGTCTACACCGACGGCGGCCTCAGTTCCTTCGACCCCGAGACAGCTAGCGGGGTTACCCTCGGCTATGTCGGCTGGACGCTCATCATCATTGTGTCAGCCAGAGGCATTTAGAATACCGAGTGGGTAGGTTTTTGCCACTCAGGTGGAGGAGCCGATTCCAGTCCCCGACGACGTCGTGGCAGGTATTATCTTGATCAGAGGCACTAGAGCTAAAGCATTATTTGACACAGGTGTGTTGTATTCATGCATATCGGCATCATTTGCACTAGCTCATGACATAGAGGTCACACATAATGAGGACTATTGGACGGTGAATACACCTGGACATTCATTCCATGTACATGACGAGTGTTTGGATTGTCTGATACAGTTAGGCGATTGGATTATGCCGATCGACTTATTGGTGTTGAGGCAAATGTGGGGCTTCGATGTAATCTTGGGGATCAATTGGCTCTCCAAGTATTATGCTCTGATAGATTGCGAAAGTAAGGTGATCACGTTCCGTGGGCCTAATCAAGAAAAGCTAGTATACCGAGCGTGTAAAAGTAGGCGCTTTGCAGCGACTATATCGGCGGCGAGAGTAAGAAAAATAATTAAGGATGGATGTGTAGCCTACTTGGCGACAATGGTAGAAGCCCAAAAGGTGTACCCGGAACTTAGTGGTATTCGGTAGCGTGTGAGTTTCCGGATGTATTTCCGGCGGAGTTACCGGGATTGCCACTGGACCGGGAGATCGAGTTCGTTATTGATTTAATTCCCGGGGCGGCGCCAATTTCGAAGGCTCCGTATAGAATGGCACCGGCGGAGTTAAAGGAGCTAAAGGCACAGTTGCAAGACTTGCTCGATAAAGGCTTTGTTAGGCCGAGCGTGTCACCGTGGGGAGCTCTGATGCTATTTGTCAAAAAGAAGGATGGCACACTTCGACTCTGCGTGGATTACCGTGAGTTGAACAAGGTCATAATTAAGAACAAGTAACCGTTGCCGAGGATTGATGATTTATTCGATCAGTTGTAAGGGTCGAGGGTGTATTCGAAAATAGACCTTCAATCGGGGTATCATCAGTTGAAGATACGGCCCAAGGATATGCACAAGACGGCGTACCGTACGCGATATGGCCATTATGAGTTCACGGTTATACCGTTTGGGCTTACTAATGCCCCGGCAGTTTTATGGACTTAATGAATCGAGTCTTCCGTCCGCTATTGGACCGGTACGTCGTGGTATTCATTGACGACGTATTGGTATATTCTCGGACCAAGGAAGAACACGAGGAGCACTTGAGGACCGTATTGGAAATACTTCGAAAGGAGAAGTTATATGCCAAGTTGAAGAAATGTGACTTTTAGCTATCGGAGGTCACTTTCTTAGGACACGTGATTTCGGGTGAGGGTATCTCGGTGGATCCGAAGAAATTAGAAGCAATTAAAGATTGGCCTCGCCCAACGAGCGTATCGGAGGTTCGCAGTTTTCTTGGGCTAGCGGGCTACTATCGGCGGTTCGTGGAAGGGTTCGCCAAAATAACTACTTCACTAACGCGCCTTACACACAAGGGAGTGAAATATGTGTGGAGCGACGATTGCGATCGAAGCTTTAAGGAGTTGAAGGAAAGATTGACGACGACTCCGGTGCTTGCATTGCAGATGCCGGGGGAGACTTTTGTGGCATATAGTGATGTTTCCTATGTCGGTCTCGGGTGTGTCTTGATGCAAAACGGCCGAGTTATAGCTTATGCTTCGCGTCAGTTGAAGATTTATGAGAAGAACTACCCGATTTATGACCTCGAGCTAGCGGCGGTTATCTTCGCGCTAAAGTTATAGAGGCACTACTTATATGGTGAACATTGCGAGATCTATACGGATCACAAAAGTCTCAAGTACTTGTTCACCCAAAAAGAGCTAAACATGCGACAACGACGGTGGTTGAAATTACTAAAGGACTATGATGTCACCATCTTATACCACCCCGGAAAAGCAAACGTAGTGGTCGATGCACTTAGTAGAAAATCAGGGAAAAACTTGGCTTCGGCAATTACACCCCAACCGTTATTGCAAAAAGAGATGCAACGGCTTTGTTTGAAAGTGGTAGCGCCGGGAGTGCCGGCTACACTTGCTACCTTAGTGGTGCAACCGACCTTGTTGGAGAGGATAAAGGAGCTACAAGCTTCCGATGAGTATCTCCAAAAGGTGCGCAGTGAAGTTGAGAGTGGTAGTGCCAATGATTTTGGCATTGGGACCGACGGCACACTTCAATTTCGTAATCATTGGTGTGTACCTAAGAATAAGGACATTCGCAAGGCGATTATGCAAGAAGCGCATCAATCTCCTTATAGTATCCACTCCGGTGGCACCAAGATGTACCAAGATTTGAAATTGCATTATTGGTGACCAGGCATGAAGAAAGACATTGGAGAGTTTGTTGCGCAATGTCTTACTTGCCAACAAGTAAAAGCGGAGCGGCGGTTTCCGGCGGAGAAATTACAAAACATACCTATACCCGTTTGAAAATGAAAAAATATCGCGATGGACTTTGTGACCAGATTGCCCCGATCTCAAGGTGGACATGATACAATTTGGGTGATAGTAGACCGGTTGACGAAGTCGGCGCATTTCCTACTAATTCATGTTACTTGATCGGGGGACAAGTTGACCCAAGTATATATCGACGAGGTTGTGAGACTTCATGGTGTTCCGGTATCAATTGTATCAGACCGGGACCCAAGGTTCACGTCTCACTTTTGGAGGAGCCTACAGGAGGCATTGGGCACACGGCTCGACTTTAGTACAACATTTCATCCTCAAAGTTACGGTCAATCAGAGAGAAAGATACAAATACTTGAGGATATGCTTCGGGCGTGTGTACTTGATTACAAGGGCGGTTGGCACGATCATCTACCGATGGCTGAATTCGTGTACAACAATAGTTATTAAGAAAGTATCGCGATGGCGCCATTCGAGGTCTTTTATGGAAGGAAGTATCGCTCTCCAATTCATTAGAGCGATGTAGGCGAGAGAGTAGCTCTTGGCCCCGATGTAGTGCGGGAGGCGGAGGAGAAAGTTCGCCTCGCACGCCAACGACTCGCTACGACGCAATCTCGGCAAAAGAGATATGCCGATAAACGGAGGAAAGATATAGAGTTTGCCGTTGGAGACCACGTCTTCCTAAAGGTATCACCGATGCGTGGAATTAGGCGGTTTGGACTCCGGGGAAAACTAAGTCCCCTATACCTTGGACCGTTCGAGGTGTTGGAGAGGGTCGGCGCAGTGGCGTACAAGATAGCACTACCACCGAGACTTGCGGGAGTACACGATGTGTTCCATGTATCGAATCTCTGCAAGTATATTCATGATCCCGAGCATGTCCTCTCGTATATACCGATAGAGCTTCAAGAGGATATGACTTACGAGGAGTTCCCGGCATTTATCGTCGATCGAGAAGTGAAAAAACTACGGAACCGTGAAATTCCGTATGTTAAAATTCATTGGAGCAACCGCGACGATCGGGAAGATACTTGGGAGCTCGAGAGCGCAATGCGGGAGCATTAACCTCATCTCTTCAATGAGCTAAATTGAGGTATGAGTTTAAGTTTAAATTAAGTAAGTTTCGCGGGCGAAACTAATTTTAAAGGGTGGAGAATGTAACGTATCGAAACCTCGATAAAGAAACTAGTGAATTTTAGCCAAATTGACTAAAGTGTGCGAATGGATTAATTGGGCGAGTTCCAATTAACCTACCAACAATGTTGGAAGGGTCAAAGTCGAATCCCGAGAGTGTTAAGCAAGTTTTAGCATTGCTCGGCGCGATTTAAAAGTGAACAATGCGAAAGAAATAGTTGAACAAGTTTCATTTAGCATTCCAACAAGATTGGAAGGGCTAAAAATGAGTTTAAGAGGTGTTAGAAAGATTTTAGCATCGACCGGCGCGAAATAGAATCGAAAACGGCGCAAATATAGCATTCTGGGCAAAGTGTACCGGTACAACCATCGAGTTGTCACCGGTACAGCTCTGCAGCCCAAGAAGAGTATACTCTCGGGTTTGAGAAAAATTGGAAGTGTACCGATACACTTTGAAAATGTACCGGTACAAATGCTACGAAACCGAGAGAGTTGCTCTCGAGTTTGGCCTCTGCGCAGAGTTGTACCGGTACAAAATTCCGTGTACCGGTACACTTTGGTCTGACAGCACCTTTGAGGTCTGTTGCAAATACCAATTGTTAGGGGGCTTTGTTGCAATTGTGACATACTATAAATGAACCCAAACCCCTCCCCTTCACAGCCAACACCCATTTCACCCTCCTTCTCACATTTCTCTCTTTCTCTCTCTAGAACTCTTGCCCTAGAGCAAGGATTGAAGGAGTAGAAGTTGGAGAAGGTAGATTTGGTGGTCTTGTTGACTCTCCTTCAAGAAGAACTTGGGGATAGCTTGTGGCAAAGGTGAGTTCATGCAAGATTACTTCTAGGGTTTGGTTTTAAACCCGAAGTTTTAGAGTTTTGGACTTCTTAGAAGCTCTAAAAGCATGTTAGAGCCTTGAACTCTATGAAATCAGGTTTTCTTGAAACCTTCTCACGGTGGATTGTTAGAATCCAAAGTTGATGCCCTAGGAATGGTTCTAAAGGTTTAGTAATGATATTAGCATGCTTCCTAGGTGTTTCGAAGCTAGCTTTTGCTTAGAAATAAGATCAATCTAGGAGAAATTTCCTTATGGCATTGTTAGGGTATGGATTTTGGGGCTTTTGCCTCTAGGTGTTTCTAAGGCAAATTGACTTTATAGAAACCTAATTGGGGTATTCCCGACGCGTGGGACAACTCCGTTTGACGTTACGAAAAGGTTTATATAAAGTTATTGAGAAAAAGCCTAATTTGGCTTCGTTTTGCCGCAGACGAAAAGTTGAGCTTCGAAAATTTCAAGAAATTCACCGTAACACCCTTACAACCATATAAGGTGGGTGGTGCATACCGAAAACCTCGGAATTCCTTTTATGTCTAAAGTGTCATATTTGAGTATATGTGTATTGAGCATAAATTGCATAGTAGGGTTATATTTGAGTCATTTATTGTATGTTGTGAGTACAAGTGCATGTGAGTTACTAGTAAGAATGTGAGAATTTTATAACCCTATTTATGTATGACAAGAGATAAGAACTTAGTGGACTTAGTAAACAAATGTGACATCTTGACATAGAAGTAGAAAGTGATATTGATGAGTCGAGAATACTAGAGTTGGAACACTTAGAAAACAAGTGTGGCATGTGTACAAGAACATAGTAGTGTATATGATACCAGTGAAAGTAAAAAATGTGAGTAAAAGTGTGATAGTGACATTATGACAATTTCAACCTTAGAATTAAGGGTCATAGTGCATGGCTTCCTTAGGGCTTGTTTGGTTCATCCATTTTGGGTATGGAATGGAAATCGGTTTGATCAAATCCGGTTAATTTTGTTTGGTTCGTATGAATCGGTTTGGGATTCCTATTCCGGACTGTAATGGGAATGGCCCATTAGCCTTCAGCTTGATTCCGGTCTTCTAGCCCAGATTGAGATTTCATTCCGAAAGCCCACTAAGTTCTCGCAGCCCATGTGACCATCTCACCCTCCTTCTCTCCACTCCTTTCTCATCAAAAAAAAAAAAAAAAAAAACCTATCCTCTCACAAAACCCTATTCCTAACCCACATCAATAAAAGTTTTTAAAAATAAATTTGATATTTTTTTTGAAAAACTTATTAGAGAATAGTATTATATTTTTCATAAATTTTAAATAATATAAATTTATATTTGAGAGTAAAATTAGTATTATAGTATCCTATAATTTTTTTAATTTATACGAACCAAACAATGAAATGTGAATAACTCATTCCAATTCCTAATCCACAAATAAACCAAACGTCTTGGGGCAGTGGGTCATTCCAATTACCAATCCAATTCATTCCCATTCAATTATCCATTTCAATTCTACCCTTGAACCAAACAAGCCCTTATAGTTAAGGAATGGATTGAACTCGGCATCCTTATAGTTAAGGATTGGATCATACTCACCTGTAAGTCCTTGCTCGAGGATGGTAGCTCCCCCTCGGGCGATGTGCTCCGGAGTTGTCATCACTGAGTGTAGTAGTCTCCCCAGAGGACGGTCCCGTCGGGTGTAGTAGTCTCCCCGATACTGGGATTTGAGTTGGTGAGCCTATTGTGGGCGAAACCTACGGGCTAGCCTAGAGATTGGGTTCTGAGCAGTGACCTTGCATTCATCATGAATACTTTATTGAGCATAGCATTATTTATTGTTCAGGCATATTAGCTGCATTTGCCTTAGCTTGGTTACTATCTATCTATTCTTCTATTATGCATGATTTCGACCTAGTGGAAAAATCGGCATGGTCAGTTGCCGAACCCATTGGAAACTTTGTTGTAGTTTTCACCCCACTATTTCCACAGAGCCGGGACCGAGCGAGCCGGCGGACGACCGCGGTAAGGGCATCGCGCCCTAGATAGAGATCTCCCGAGTGGGTTTCCATTTTGTAGTTGCATACCTTTATACATCACCTTATGTATTTTGATGACTATAGATATTAAAGGTAAAGAACATAAATAATGTAAAAGATATTTGATATTTCAATGCAAGAACTATATTTTGAAATCATGTGATGTAAAAAAGAAGAAATGATGCAAAAAAAGAAAAATAATTTCCTAAGTGTAGTTTATTACTTTCATTATTGGCTATTGCTTGCCCTCGTGCAAGCCATTGTGTATGCTTCCGTTTTGTGCAAAATTAATACTCTACTTGTAAAGGATGTTGAGCCTTGGGCGGACAGGGGAGACTCTGTCCATTCGGCGTCTGTTCGACGCGCTCGAGCCGACCAAAAGGATCGAGCTCAGGGCGTGACAGCGAGCCTCCCCGTCTTTATGCTTGAAATTTTCTCATCCTCTCGTTCATACAAGTTGTTGTAATTTTCTTAAATTGCATAATGAACTTATATATAGATGTATGAGAGTCCAGTAATAAATTCAACCAAGCATTTATACTTTCACTGCGTTGTGAGGTTGACATGTTTGTGAAAAATGTATCTCGAAAAAAATATAAAAATTCATTGATGGCGTGTTTTTCATAGCAAAGTAGAATGATTGTTATCATTCAACTTGTACTTTTCGATCACCAATGCCCACTCACTTTCAAATTCTCCAACTGTCAAACTATAGTTTATACAATCTTTCAATTCTTCTTCAAATCCTAACTTGGTGTTATATAATACTCTCAAATGCTCTCTTGCCTTTTTCATTACATGCCACTGACAACACTTATGTACGATATTTGGAAATACAATCTCAAGCACCTTCTTCAGTGCAAGGTCTTGATCAGTAATTATAACTTTTGAATAAATACCAAACATTGCTTCTGACCAAAGCTGTCTCATCTCTAATTAGAGCACATCCAAAAAAATATTGATTGTCTATGATGGTTCACTCCAGTGAATGAAAAAAATAGCATACTATACTTATTTGTCAAATAGGTCGTGTCGAAAGTCACCACATCATTGAAATGTTTGTAAATCATTTTTGCTCTCCCGTCAACCCAAAATATGTTGCGGGTCATGTATTGATCGTCGACATCAATGGAATAAAAAAAAGATAAATCTTTACTTTGTAGCTCACAGAAATAATTTAGGGCATTAGATATATCAAATCCGAGTAGCCTTTTTTTTTTCTGAAACCTCGTTCATCAAATCTTACATGTGAAGTGAATATTTTATCGTCCTCCCTTTTTTGCTACCAAATATGACATTATTTGAGAGGTTGAAATATTTTGCTTACTCAATTGATGGATTATTTCTCGTTGATCTTTTGAGATTTTGGGATACAATCTACCGAAACGGCTTTTTGAGGGACTCACGATTAATTCATGATTGTGCACATTGTGAAACTTTGATACCACCTATTTTCCTTGCTCGACCATTCTTGCCCTTATATGTTCCTTACAACCTGTTCTTCTACAAGGCTTTTCTTTTTTAAGTGTGCCTTTTATTTGCGAAGATGCATTCTCATCTCCTTTATGAGTAGGTTGGTTTGGTTATCCTTTCTTTGAACAAGTAAAAATAATGTTTGAGATTATATTGTCAAACCTTTTAAATTTGTACTGACTAGACTTTTTGATACTAAAACCCGTTTTAAAGGCATACATATTATAAAAATTCTTTAATTCATCAGCACTACCAAACTCCATTCCAATATATGGCTCATTAATCATCGGTTCATCTTCAATTATTAACTCATTATTACATCAAAGTTCATTTTTCCCATCAGAATCACTAATTTTCGGATCATGATTCCATTGAATTTTATTTTTTCCATCAGAATCACTAATTTTCGGATCATGATTCCATGGAATTTCATTTTCAGTGTCGAAAGTATTAATGGTGGTTTGAGTATTACTAGTGTAACATACCAAATTTTGATATAAAAGCAGAAATAAATAAAAATAGTGTGAGATACTATTTTTATTGGATTTAGAGAAATAAAATATAAGTTAGGAATGACTTGTGCTGAAATCGGAATGAAAACAGAAGATTTAGAATTTTCTGTGAGAAACGGAGCTAATATTTTAGCAGAAAATGCACAGTGTCAGAAAATTATGAAAATTGGAGATTATGTCGAAAATATTTTTATGATGTTAGATTTAAAGTTTCATGTCATTCTGACACTCGGAAGATGAAAAATAAAATCCGACTGCTATCTGCTAGAGATTACATTTCGGTAGAGCTTTCGGTGACCAAATGTGGTCGAAACTGAAAGATTAAAATTTCTTTCATTAAGTTAAGTAAAACCAAATCTGACTATCAAATTTGAGCTCAAACGAACATTCAGAAGGGCAGGCGAAAAATATATGTACCTGAGCTGCTAAACTGAATGTAAATTGTATGATGTTGGGGGGGCTATTGTGTAACAAAAGGCCTTCCCCTTTGTGCGTTTCAACCCGAGAGAGAGAGAAGGGAGAGTCTTTCTCTCTTTCTCTCTTTTCTTCTAGCTCACCACCCTCTCTCCCTCTCTTGTAATCTCTCCACCAAAGAGGAATTGGAGAAGAAGCTTGGTGGAGAGGAAGGCTTGGAGTTGAGCTACTACTTCTTCATCATTGGCTCAAGAAAAGGAAGCTTTTGAGGTGAGCTTCAAACCCTTTAATGGTAGAACCTTAGAATTCGGTTTAATTGACCTACGAATGATTTTAGATGAATCTCAAGATGAAATCATGCTTGTTAATGCTTGATTTAAATGGGTTTAGAGTATATGTTGCTATAGTGCACTATTAGGGCTCCAAAAATGGGGTTTTGTGAAACGATGGGGTTTGATCTAAATTAACCCTGTACAAACCTAATTAAAAGTATTTCCGACGCGTTGGCGAAGTCGGTTCGGCGATTTGTCGAGCCTATGCGAAGTTATGAAGGAAACGGACGTTTCGACTTCGTTTCCGCCTGGAGGGCCGAGGCGACGTCCAAAAATCACAAGAACGGATCCGGAGTATTGTGGTATCAAGTTATAGACATTTAATTTTCAGATCGCGGATTGGTGGTCGTTTGGTGGTCGAGTGCGAGTTCGGGCCGAACCGGACAACGGGTGCCGCGGTAGGCCGATTGCAAGTGACTACAAGCAATCGGAACGCGATAACAGATGGGTTGTGCTTACCGAAACGACTAGGTCGCCTCCATGCCAAAGTGGAATATAAGTTCTTGTTGATGCATATGTATGGGCACGATGGCATTGTAATTATGCTAGATAGAAATGTATGCATGTGAATTTAAATACCAGTTGGAGAATATATATGCATGATAGCATCATGTGAATCATACTAGATGATAGTTGATAATGGCATATTGATGCATTGAAAATATATGCTAGTGATTGTTTCATGTTAACAGGTAATAGAACATGCTAGAGCATATAAGTGAATGGTAACATGTTGTAGATCATGTTAGAAAGAATATACATGTTGGCATTGTAAGTGTGCTAGATGGAAAGTGTGTGCATGTACCATTATGAGAATTATGCTAAGTTGATAGTTACATACTGTTGCATGGAAACTATATGCTAGTGGATAGATGCATGTTAATATTTATATGTATTGTAGAATACATGCTAGGTATATATTAGCATTGTGAGATTATGTTAGAGAGCATCATATTAACATATTGCTGATTATGTTAGATAAGATGCATGATAATACTCGATGGGGATAATTAGAATGCCAAGTAGATCGAGCGGTATTTAACCTAGTGTGTGAAACATAGGTTGGACATGAATGGCAACGAACCTAGTGTTACTAAACAAAGGTCGGATATGAACCTAGTGTTGTTGAACCTAGGGTGAATCATGAGTGGCATCTAACCTAGTGATAAAGAATATAGGTTGAGAATGAACCTAGAGTTAATTGAATCTAGGTGAGTGGCATTAACCTAATGTCGTGAATATAGGTTGTGAACTGAACCTAGAGTTAGGTAAACCTAGGTTATGTGATTGAGGCATTAAACCTAGAATCAAATGAACCTAGGTGGCAAAGGACATTGGATCTAGTGTTAATGAACCTAGGCTATGAACATAGTGTCATTGAACCTAATGTATTAACTTAGGTTGAGTGAAGGCTTGGACCTAGATAGGTCGATACTATAGGGTGAGACCAACCCTCGAGTTATGAAAGTGGATTCCAGAATCCTGGTTGCGAGTGCAGCGGCTGCTAGTGCAGCATATGAGCTCGATAGTTCTTGGCCGCGGGTGTATGTGGCATGTTCCTCTCCCACCGGAAGAATCTTGAGTGCTAGGGTGTATGTGGCATGTTCCTCTCCCTATCGGGGGGTCTCGGCTGCAGGTGTATACGGCATGTTCCTCTCCCACTGGGGGATCCCTGACCACGGGTGTACGCAGCTCTGGGCGACCCATTGGGCGATGTGGTTTGTAGCTTGAAGTCTGAGGTGCATATAAGAGTTCCTTCACCTTGAGCCGGACAGAGCGCTGATTATCCGCAGTTGATTGACTCAAGACCGAGTCGAGTGGCATAGTTGGCTAAGGTAAAATAATCTTAGGAAAGAATTGCAAATGTGTATAATATGGCTAAGATGTGAGTACCCTTAGTAAAGAATAAAGAACAAAGAATCGAGAACGGCCAATAATAAGAAATGGCTAGCGTTAGAGAACGGCTAGCGATAAAGAGTGGCTAATAATAATAAAGAATGATTAGCGATAATGAATGGCTAAGAGTAAAGAATGGTTAAGAATAAATAGTAGGATCATTTAATCTACTTGAATTGTTGCATAAATTGCATATAGAATGGCATTATCGTATTTGTGAGGCAAAGCATGATATTTGTTAGTTGCATAAATTATGATTTCATATCTATCTATTGAACTAACATATTGTTTGCCTCCTTTGGACCTCCTGGTCGAGCTTTTCCCTTGGGTGGTCGTACCCATTGGGAACTATGGAGTTAGTTCTCACCCCACGTTGCTTTTGGGTGTTACAGGTTCGCACGTGAGCGGCGCGGCGGCCCGAGGCAAGGGCGTAGCTCCGTAGATAGCGCCCTACTCTGAGACCAGAGATAGCAGTACCCCAAGTCGGCATAGCCTAGGGGTATAGAAATGAAAAGAACACAAATGTAATAAACTTGTAGTACATTGTAATAACTTAATTGCATTTGGCAGTTGAATGTAATGTAAAATGAAAACTGAGATATGAATGCTTGTAATAGCTAATAGTTTTATATTTTTGATACTTCCTTATACAATCTTTGATTGAAATGTGTTCCTGGTTGGAACCTCGTACATTGTATTGATTGCGACGCCTTGAACGTACAGGGAAGACTCTGTCCGCGGTACAGAAAAAATCCTGTCCGTTCGACGGTCTGTCGGTGTGCCCGATTCCGGCCAAAGAGGCGGGCTCGGGGCGTGACAACTAGTATCAAAGATAATAGATGTAAAACCAATTTTAGTGGCGCTTTCAGTGGGCATATTCTCCAGCTGATTATCTAACTCTAGTGAATTGCGAATTTCCATCTACAATATATTATATATAAATTATTCAACCAATAAATAATAACCAAACAATTTTTTTTTTTTTTCAAGGGGGGTGCGAGCAATGTTCAGGCGCGACGTGATAGGGGATGCTTTAGGCGGCGGAATGCCTCAAGTAGGCGGCTGTAGGTTTAGGGTGATGCTTTAATTTTTTTTTTTTTTTTTTTGGATTTTGGGGTATGCTTCAGGCTGGGACGTGTAAGGAGTAGATGGTATATTAAGTTGAAAAATATTGCATTAAGGAAACTTAATTTTTCTTTCGATTTGAGAAAAATTTGAAAAAAAAAGTTGCATTAAGGAAACTTAATTTTTTTCGATTTTGGGGGAGAGTAACTTCAGCCAGTTTCTTTTTCTTTTTTATTTCCTTATTTTTTGTGGTTTCTTGTTTTTTTTTTTCTATTTGTCTGTTTTCTTTGCCTTTTTTTATTTTTTTTTCTATTTTTTTTCTTGGTTTTAGAGGATGCTTCAATGTGGCGGTTGGCATGCCCAGGCGACAGGGGGTGGGGCGCGGAGGGCATCGTGCGCGGGGGTAGCTACGGGGGACGTGACACGGGGAAAGGGAAGGCACTGATGCTTCAGGCGCGATGCGTGGGGGAGTTGGTGCGCGGCAATTTCAGGCGAGGGGCGAGGTGGTTGGTTCAAGTCGGGGTGGCGAGGCAGCTTCAAGCAGGGGTAGATCAGGAAGAAGGGCAGAGGGCATACCTTACGAAGGGCTATCTCTTCTCCGGCGACAGTGGCAGCGAGATCCACAAGAGAGGGAGATCCACAGTAGAGGAAGAGGGAGAGGGAAGAAGAGATATTAGGGAGGAGAGAAAAGAAGAAGGGAGAAAAAAAGTAAAGAAAAGATGAGAGAGAAAAATGCTTTGTGCTAGGCTCTATTGATCCTAACTCCCATAACAGTGGAACCAATTACTGGGTGGTCTCTAAATCTCAGCCCTCCATCTATCAAGATGGAGGGTGGAGAGTTTAATAGCACAGGAGCTACTATGCTTTTGAGAGCACAGGAGCCTATATATATATCTATCTATATATATATATATATCCTTTCTAATTAAGGGCATGTTTGGTTCGTATATGTTGGATCTAGAATGAGAATCGGTTTGATCAAATCCTGCTAATTTGTTTTGGTTCACATGAATCGATTTGGGACTCCCATTCCTGATCGAAATGGGAATAATCCATTAGCTTACAAATTGATTCCGATCTCCAAGCCCGAATTGAAATTTCAATCCCAAGCCCATACTCACCTATTTCTCAGGCTCAGCCCAACGTTTCTCCATCTTATCCATCATTTCTCTTCTTGTATTGATCGCTTCCTTCTTTTCTCATCATTAAAAAAAAGGCATTTTTTTGTAATTTCTTGCATAAAAATTTTTAAAACAAATTCATTTTTTTTTGCCATAGCTCTAACTTGAGAGTAGTATTTTCTTTATATATATAAATGAACCAAACGTCTTGGGGGAGTGGAGCAATCCAATTATCATTCCAATTTATTCTCATTCCATTATCCATTCCAATTCCACTCTTGAACAAAACAAGCCCTAAGGGTGAAAAACGGATCGGATATGATCAAACAATTGACAAAACTATATCAACATTCATATTTTTTTTAGAAAACTTTAAATACCACCCATGTGGTTTCACACTTTCTCACTTTAGTACCCTGTAGTTTAAAGTGTATTAATTTAGCCCCGTGTGGTTTCATTTTTATCTTTTTATTATTAATTTCACTAATTTTTTTCGTTAAATCAGTGACAAAGTTAAGACTAAAAGGTACTAAAGTGAATATTCGATAAACCTAGGTAGGGTATCTGAAGTTTTTTGTATATAATTTAACGAAATATTAACGGAGAAGCTGACGAAAAGATAAAAATGAAAACACATGACACTAAATACACTTTAAACCATAAGGTACTAAAATGAGAAAGTGCGAAACCACAAGGGTGGTATTTGAAGTTTACCCTATTTTTTTCGGATACGAATTCGGATACGAATATGTGTCGGATGCTAAATTTTTTTTACCATATCCGCTAAAAACGGATTTGGATATGGTCGGATATTTTTTTAGATTCGAATATGGTTCATATACGTATTCAGATAATAACATACATTAATATGCACATATATGATAAATGAGAAAAATAAAAAATTACTTCATTTTTCTATCTTTGTTTCCTCACTTTATTTTTTTATGTATAAAATATACAATTTTAATATATAACTCATTATAAAATAAACGAATAACACAAAAAAATTACCTTATTTTCTCACAACATGTATTAATAATTTCTCTTACATCCGCGCAAAAAACAATTATACTCATCATCCTCTTCACAGACGGCGGACCTTGTGCCGCGATCGGTTCGATAATAGGTGAGAAAGCGGAGAAATGAGTAGGGTGAGAGAGCTGTTGCTGTAGAGAGAAAAATAGAGATAGATTTTGAGAATTAGGTTTCATTCGTTGAAGAGCAATTGAGCGATCACTTTAGAGGAAAAGAATTTGGGTGGGCCGAGCGGGCAAGACGGGTGGATCCAAAAATAAAAAAAATATAAAAATAATAGTACTAAAAGTCCGGATATCTTGATTCATATCCATTTTTCTCGAATATCAGATCGTATCCGATCGAATCCGAATATTTTCTATGTGGACTTGGATATTATCGGTAATACGAATATGAATATTTTTAAATAATATTCGATTCGTTTACACTCCTATTTCTAATCCTCTTAATTTCTTGTTGAATTTTTTGACTTGATGTAGCTATGAAATGAGCCGAACATAAATCCCCGTCCCCGCTCGCTAAGAATCGTATACAACCATTACATCTCCTCCTCTTAACTTTTTCAGCGAGTTTTTTCGTTTTATTGTAATCTTGGAAATTATTGAAGGTTGTCACCAACGACCACAGCCATTATAGCTTCTCACCTCCTTGAAATGAAGTACAACGGCCGAATCCCACAACCATTATAGCTCACCTGATTGAAATGAAGTGGAACTGAATCCAATCAAAATCACTCCATCACTCCAAAGGCGTGTTTGGTTCGCTTCATTTTCATCCTGAAATTGAAATCGAAATGGATAAATTCGTTTGTGGGTGTTTGATATGCGGGAGTCCCGTTCCGACTCCGATTCTCTAGTGGAATGAAAATTTTCCAATCACCTCTTTTCTCAATCCGGCCTAGGAGGCCGAATTGGTAGTTTAATCCGGACGGAATGAATATTTATTCGGATTAATTTTATTTTTTCAACTTTTTTAATTAAAATATGAGTTAAAATTTAAAAATTAAATATATAATTTAAAATTTTAATTTAAACTTAAATTAAAAATTAAGATTTAATCAAATATTTCGAATCTAACTTATGAATTTGAATTTAAATTAAATTTTAATTTATATAAAGTTTTATTCAAATTTTATTTCAAACTTAAATTAAATTTATGGATTCAAATTAAAATTTAAATTGTAATTTTTAAGTTTGAATTTGAATAAATCAAATTTTAGTTTCATATTTTGAATTATCCACTCAACTTCAAAGTTTATTTTTTAAAAAAAAAATAGATTTAAAATTTTAACATTATTTCAAAATTTTGATGTAAATTTTTAATATTTAATTTTTAATTTGAATTTAAATTAATATATTATTTATAAAGATAATGTTAGTATATTAATTTGATTACGTTTTTTTATATCCCTCGAACCAAATACCAACAATGGAAATGATTTATTCCGATTCCGATTCAGGTGATGAATAAAACAGAATTAGGTAATGAGTCATTCCGATTCCGATTCCAGCTTATTTTGATTCCGATTCCGACTCCGACATCGAACCAAACACACCCCAATATTCTATAAAATGGCGGCATCAATTTCAACCGCATTAAAGCTTTGGTTGAATGTCGAAATAAGTTATCTAATAATAAAATATTCCATATAAAAATTATCTTTTATAATTAAAACATAAGAGTTCAATTTTTGCTCATTGAAACTGTATATAATTCGGGTATAAATAAAAACTATTTATTCTAAAAATAAATACAAATTCAGGTATAAATAGACCAATTTTATGTCTGGATGAAAATTAAATTATTCGTAGGAATAAGATAAATAGTGTTTGAATTATTAGATTGGAACAAGTTGAATAAAATTTATAATTTTAAATTAAAAATATTTTATCTAATTAATTAATATCAAAATATTAATTAAAAATAATTTAATAAATTAATAAAGTTATTAGCTCAGAATATTGTATAAGATAATGAAAATATGTTAATTACGTAATTAAATATAAAGTATAATTTAACTTTTTAATTAGTTAGTAAATTATTTTAGTTAGATAACTAGCAAAAAAAAAAATTAGATTAACAAATATATTAATGGTTGATTAATATAAATATTACTTTATAGATAAACGCATTAAATTATTAATAATTAATTAGCTAATTAATTATAAATAATAAATTAGTTAATTACTTTCCTATTTAAGCAAAATAGATAATAATTTAAATATATTAATTAAATTAATTTAATAATTTAATAGCATAATTAAAATTAAATTTAGACTTTAATTAACTTTATTCCTACTTGAAAACAAACTTATTCTAGAAAAAGGGTAGAACAGCCGTTTCAATCTGATACTAAATTATACCGACATATTTCAAAGACTGAAAATTACTGTTCTCGAATACCAAACACAGCGTTTGAAAACAAAAAAGAGAAGAAAGGCTTATTGCCTTTTTGTTTCCGAACCAAACGCCACCTAAAGATCTTGACATTTATAAATTGATAGGATAGTAGTATATTTCATCTACCATATGATTTATAACTTGAAGATTGAATATATTATTATTTTAAACATTTGATAGTATTTCTATTTTACAATCATAATAAAAAATCTTCGTACCGTATAATATATATAAAAGGAAATACTTTATTCGCGTTTTCAAACAGGGCCTGAACATCTTTTTTTTTGCAGAACAATTAACAGCACCCCCTCCCAGGCAGAACAGGGAACCCAAAATACACAAATATTGAAGAAACCAGACCGAGCCAACAACCTAGGTTCAATTTAATTTGGGTTTTGCCGTGCACCATCTTTAAAACTTATATGTCCAAATCAACAAACTAAACTGAAGCCAAACCAAAAAAATTTTATTAGACTTCGTTGAATTTTAAAGTAAATAGCTTGATTTTTGGCTTTAACAGTGTTAAAACCAATTTAGGTCAATCAGTTTCAATTTGAATTTGAACCCACCAAACCAAACCAAACCAAACCAAACCAAACCAAACCCACCCCAGGGATTCTTTTGTTCCAAAAACAAGTCAGAAAAATTTAGATCAGACATTTTCAATCTAAACCAGCAAAACCAAACCATGCCCACCCCACTACTACCCACTCCACTTCCCTCTATCTCCTTCACCTTCAAAAGCAAACTCCAGTGCCATCTCAGGCACACAAATTTCTAGCTACCGATTAAACGAAATATTGGTAAAACAAAAGAAGGTTTAAACGACAGGCACAAAATAACGACACAAGGTATGAGTGAAAGCATAAAACGACAGGGACAAAATAACAAAGCCCAGCATCCGTCTCAACACCATAAACAAACTGGAACCGTTGCATACTTTGGCTAGAGACACAAATTGCTTTGTTTTCTTGTTCTGAGAGAATTGAGACACAAATTGTTGGGATATCATACAGCATGAAGGCGTCAAACTACAAGTAGAAAAGGGTAACTTGCACCACTAGTCCCCAAACTTTTGGTCGAAATTTCACTTTGGTCATTGAACTTCTAACTTCAACATTTGACAACCGAACTCTCAAAACTGTTTAATTTTCATCCTTGTCCTTGCATACTACTAGAGGTGCACCATGCATCTATCAAAACTTGATCCGTTCTCATATTAAATCATACCTCAACTTACGTGGGACTGTTGTCTCAAAAGTATGAGATGGATGGAGGCATGTTTATTTCCGATGCATGGAACGTACACCTTGGCACGGTCAAACAACTTTTCCTCTAAGGAACTAACTGTAACAAGTTTCAAAGTTTGAGGACTCAAAAGGTCAAACATAAAAGTTCAAGGACCAAAATGAAATTTGAGACTACTTGATGTAATTTACCTAGCTATACACATGCCACAAGTTAACAGAAAATAACATATAACACATGTAACTCAAGTGAGAAACAATTCCAATAGGGCAAGAAGTACTTAATAGCCTACACAAGCCATATAGTCTACCAAATCCATCATTCCATGAAGTGTGAACATTAATCAAATCTAGCAAAGCACAGGGAAAACATCTCCACTGCGAATGCTCAACTTGCATGACCTCCAAATGGCATAAAGATTCATCAGAAGCAATAAGGTATTTATAACATAGACAACAAGCCATATTATATCGACCAAATCAACCCTCCCACATACTATAAACATTCACCAAACCAAACCAAAGTGCAGGGAGAATACCTCCGCTGCTGGTATTCAATTGGCACGGCCTCTGATGACATCGAGGTCCATCTCAGAAGGATCAGTAGCTTGCAGCTCCACCTGGATACCATCTAGCTCTCTCTTGAACCTGTCCTTTGAGCTGGCATAAAGCATCTTGCTTCTCACTCTCGAAATGTCAGGAGACCTATCCAACAGAAGGAAAATTAGGTGAAGGCAATTAGCTGAAATTAATGAGCAAAAAGCCCAAAACTAGCCAAACAGGAAACCTTCAACTTCCACAAATAGGCAAGTTTACTTCCATACATGTGATTTAAATTAGACAGTAAAACTTCAATCCCATTAATTGTTGTTGTAATTACCAGTTAAGACTGCTCTTAAATTGAACACAGTCACACATTAAATCTTAGGTCTTACCAACCACCGTAATTAGAGATTTCAGGTTGAGCAAGTAAATCCTTGCTTGCTTCATTTGTGACAAGCCGCATGATTGTCGTATGCTCAATTTGGAGGCAAGCCAACAATGAGTCCTAACAAGCAACTAAAACAGAAAGCAATTAAAACAACGGTCTCACCACAGTAAATGGCCGTCAAAAGTACCTCCTAGGTGCTTTATATGCCCAAAACACCCAAGCAACAAAAAACTCAAGAATTTAAGTGTTGCAGTATAAGGTCATGTCGAGAACTGTTGACACCGTAAGGCACGTTGAATGCCATGCAGTACCAATGTCTGCTAATCACGAAAATACCTATGTGCCAACACACTATGGCATAAATAATTATTTTCTATGACACCAATATATTCTAATTGCTTATGATATATCTTTATCAAATCTTTTGCACTTTATTGAACTACTTGCTAATTTTGAGGAAAAGAGGCTTTGAGTTGTGCCACTGACAGGGGGGCTGTATTTTGCCGATATCTTGCTGGCACGGTCTAGCACAGTGGGTTGGGCACTTAAATCCTTGCAATAGCCAAATAGTTGTTGATTAAGCCCTTCTAAATAAATTGGAAACCTAGATCATAAAGCAACTATGGTACACAGATACTACATTTTAGCTATCATATCCATATCAGATACGTTTCGGATATCGATACTCACACAATACACACCCGATACGCGTAAGATACTTGATAAGAATATCCAATTTTAAAAAAATATTCAAAAAAAATACCAGATACTTGTTGGATACTTGGCAGATACATGATGGAGTCTTGCAAGATATAGGGTCTAATTGCGGATGAAATCATTCTCAAGTTGCTAGATCAAAGAATTGTTACACAAGTTATCTCTCTTCCGAATTGAGATGACACTTGCACATGAATTCATACCAACAAAACCTCAAGATTACCGATGACCTGATTAGCTTTGTTTCTTAATGAACAAAAGTCTACTATGTCCATATCTCTACACAAGTTAATCAATTATTGTGATACATGAACTAATTATCCAAAGATTCCAAAGTATTTTTAACGTGTATTACACATAAAATAATTATAATATATATTAAGAATAATTTTCTATAATTGTATCCCCAACATATCGATGATATCGTATATAAGATTTTCGAAAGTTGTCATATCGCCATATCGGTAGCCCTTATCTGTGTCTGTGCAACATAGTAAGGCAGCCACCTAAGCAGCATCTAATCTACTAGTCATTGCTTAGACAGTTAAAATTTTCATATGAAATCTGAATATTATATATTTACACTAACTATATTAGTTGTATTTTGAGAAAGAAGGTTAGGTAATGAAGATAATAAGTGTAAAACAAGGAGATTGAACAAATAATTATTGTGGGCATAAAATTCACACCTTGCCTTTGTTTTCTCAAATTTCTTCCTTTGAGTGATGACTCTTGGATAATTAGTTAATGAAGTACTACGTAGTACAGAGTGTAGTTGTTATAACATATCATTGATGGATTCAATTGTATGAGAACTTATGAACTAGAAATGAAACATAATTCCCCCTCCCTCCCTTGAACTTTCCACGATATTATTTAGATGACTGCATGAATCATTAGCTGGTCCACTAAAATGCCTAGGATGTGCCTAGGCAGCTGGTGGGTCTCTCTGCCTGTGAAGCTCCTAGCCACCTTGATAGCCTAGTTGCCAACAAATATGAGGGGGAATATAATATTATACACTGCACCTGCTAGATTTGAAGTCTACTTTAAAGAAGAAAAAAGCTTTGGCTGGTGAGAAAAAGAAAGAAAGCTGACACTTCAGATGTGAAGTAGCTTCAACCTATCCACATACTAAGATAAACAAGATTCATGCCTCCTCCTGGTGGATCTGTAGCACTCAGAAGACTTGGTGATGAATCTCTATTTTATTTTTGGTTGAATAAACACAAAACTTCCACCATGTTTGTGCAGAGCTCCAAAATATACATTTTCTCATATAGATGTTTTATTTTTATTTTTTTTAGTTGGCCTTTTAAAGTCTGTAGAAGGGGCATGTCTCAGAGTGTACTGGACCTGGAAAATAATGTTATGCAATAGATAGTAGATATATAGAATTTTTTTGCTTGGTCAACTTCAATGTTGTATGCTTTGATATTGCAATTCACCGTACAGGTAGGGTTTGCCAGCCTCACCATCAAGTGTTTCTCGACAGAAGGAAAACTAGGAAGAACAAGGAGGAGGAAAAAAGAAAAAAGAAAGAAAGAAAGAAAGCAAGCAACAAACAAAAAGTTACCATGCAATGAAGAAGATCCTGCTTTTCTGGACATTCTCTTCAGTGACAAAATCAAAGTCATAAATTGCATATCTGCATTCGTTGGCAGGGAGGTTAGCAGTGAAATCCTCATAGCTTGAAGATGGCTCGCCAAGCTTTTCCACTACAACCTGCTTCAGCTTCTCATCAATCTTGAAAATTATGAAGCGGTGAGTCCTCTTCGCCTTCAATTCGAGGAATTTCAGCTTGCAATCATCATCAACAGCCATTCCTGACGCTGCGTTGGCCTGTAAACATTTTTAAACATTAATTGATACCAAATCAATATATAATTGGATTGATTTTGTGATTCAATGAACTCAGGTTAACTGGATTTGAGGTTGAAATATGTTGTTCGGAATGAAGTGCAGTTGACTTGGATTCAATCGTTTATCATCCTATTTACCTTCGCCATGTTTAGATTCCACAATAAGCAGAGACGGCATATTTAGACAGACAAATTTTCTTACTTTAGTAACCAAAATCCAGTAAATCCAACCTCAAATCAACGGATTTACTGATATCTATCATAATCCAACTAAAATAGTGCACATCAACACGAAAGCATTGAGAAAGGGGAACAACGATAAGCTGAATTGGTGGTACAACAATCTAATAGAACGAGTGCATGACAAATCTGAACATCCAAAATAACAAGACTATATTTATAATCAACAGTAAAACACTTGTTGGAAAAGAAATGTGAACTGTGAAGTATGAGACATAAAAGATAAATCAGATTCCAGCTAATTTATACACTACATTTAACTGAAAAATAAATATACCAAAAATAGGGAGGGGGAGCGGAATAGAAACAGCAAAGATGACACCGAAAGATAAATAAAGCATATAAAAGAATCGCAAAAAACAGTAAACCAATATCATCTACTAGACTACATGATAAAGATCGCCAGTTTATTTGAAGTAATACCCAAAGAACGTTTAAACCACACACCCCCCCTCCNCAAAAAAAAGGGAAATTGAGAAAAATCGCCACTCCTTTACAGAAACCGCTACAAACCTCACGAAAAAGGATGTAAAAGTTGAGATCACGAGATAAAACTTGGGATAAAACACTGAGGGATCTAATCCCCAACAAACCCTAAGAGAACCACAATAAAAAAAAACATAATCCGATCGGAATCACATGGATCTGAACAAACAAATACGTGTAAATCGCGCAGCACACACCAGATCGATCGACGATACAAGCGAAATTCATCATAATCTCAAACCCAAACTGACGCATCGGAAAAGAAAGGGGACAAATACCATTTCGGAAGCGGCGATCGCAGCGAGGAGATCGGGGGAGGGGATCTAGGACTCGAAGGTGTGAGGAATCGGATCCGAGATCGGAGGATTCGGGGAATTTAGATCGAGAACGAAAGAGGAGGAGGAGGAGGAGAAAAAGGAGGAGACGATCGAGGCGGTGGATTTGCTGGGTTGCGGTGGTGTGGCTGCTACTTTTTTGCGATAATAATATCTTAGTGACTAGTTATTTCGTGCACCCGGTGCATAGCTTTATCTTCAACTTCGCATATACGACCCGTTCATCAAAACGAATTAGTCATTTTGACCGTCCATTGAGGTGCGACATTGAACGCGGTGCACGTAGTGTTTTCGAAATTGTGACGGCTCGCTGTGGGGTCCCCGCAAGCGTTATACTAAAATGGCAGATGAAAAAGTAAGAGCAATGCAAGTTGTATACCTCTAGGTGCTTAAATATTTTTCCCTTTTTATCTTAGTTCTCGTAATAAAAGTCAATATGTAATCACTTTTTTAAAAAGATATATTTAAATTTAAAATAAAACGTGTAAAATTTATCTAAATTATAAATTATTTTGATTTATATATTCGATCTTTCAAATTTTTGATTTACTATTTAATCTTTCAATTTATTTGTTGAGTCAGTTAGCGGCACTTTGACTTAAAAATTTAAATATTTCTTTTATTTTTGTAAACTTAGTTAATATATTTGATACATTTTTTGAAACAATAAATTTATTAAAATAAATAATTAGCTTAAATTTTGAAGTCAAATTGCCGATTCAAATAAGGCAAATTGAAAGATTATATACAAAAATCAAAATTTTAAAAGATCGGATAGTCAAATCAAAATGGTCCATATTTTGAATAAGTTTTATATAGTTTTACCTAAAATTTAAAGGATTTTTAAATCTTAGAACCTTTTTTCGGTGTACAAGTAGCTTCTTCCGAAAAATAAAGAGATAATTTTATATGTACGCTTACACAATTTTAAAATTACAGATTTATCCTATTGAAGTTTCTAAGTTGTTAACTTTTGGACAGTTATGTTATTGTCAAAAATTATTTTTTCAAAATAATTATTAATGATAAATTATATATATATATATATATAATTCGGCTGCTATGCTATTAATAGCACGAAGCACTTGGTGTTGTTACCAAATTTTCCGCCGTTAGATCTACCCTTTTGATCATTTTCACCCGTTAGATCACACAATTCAACCAACCACCCACTCAACCCTAGGAGGCCCACATCATCCTAACCGCACATCTTTTAATCCAATGGCCAAAAACTTGGTAACACCAATGACTTGGTGCTATTAATAGTATATTAGCCTAGTTCTATATATATATATATAGTTTGCCTGGGCTACTGTCGGTAGTATACTGCTCGGTTTACTACCGATTTATTTTTGATGATAGAGCTTCCAAATCGACGATCGGTACCATTGAACATGATCTAGACCATTTAAATTATCTAGAAATCAAATTTCATGATTTTTTGGCATCACTATCTAAACGATCAAAGGGTCACAAAATCTATAATTTTAATGGCCGATATGGTGTGTTTGCTCGTTTAACGGTATAGAAGAGTTCAAATCAACTAAATTTTTGTTAAAAAATTCTTTAAACTATTTAAAATAAGATCTAGACTCTAAATCTCAAATATAAAAATTGTATCATCAGTTTTTTAAGGATATTCATTTCCAGCCATTCATTCTTTTGTTCACTTTATGGACAAGAGAACAATATCGAAAATATGTGAAATTTGATTTCCAGATAGTTTAAATAGTTTAGATCATGTTTAACGGTGCCGATCATCAATTTGGAAGCTCTATCATCGAAAACAAATCGATAGTAAACCGAGCCGTATATATATATTGCACTATATCTTACACTATATAATTTGACAATACCTTCAAAATGTACACGTAGCATGCATGTATTTGCTCATTTCATGTGACGGATTCTCAATACTTTTTTTTACTACTCTCTCTCTCTTCCCTTCCACAGGTGGCCCCACCTCTTTCCGAGGGTGTAAAACGATCGGACCGCCTGCGGGCTACCCGACACTACATGATATTAGGCCGAGCTGAGGCACGGCACGAGTACTGTAGCACTCATGCTCAACCGACTAGGCTGGATGAACCAGATCGTGCTGGGCAGCTTCCCTATGGCCCATTGGCCCGGCATAGTCTTGCACGACACCAGCCTGTGTGCTGGACCTAAAAGGAGCCCTAGGCCGGTACAGCACGGTCTGTATAGGCCGTGTCGGCCCGGCTCTTGAGGTCTCCCAACTCCCAATGCTTTGGGAGTTGGTAGCCGGGCCTGTGTGCCTTGTGCTCTCCCGAGGATCCGCTATGGCAAACCCTTGGGAGTTAGCTTTTGGTTCTCTTTGGACCAAAATACCCTCCCAACAGTCAAAAATTTGATTGTTAGGAAGGGTAGTTTGGTCCAAAAAATATTTATATTTTTAAATAATTTTAAAATTTTATTATTTTTTATAAATATGTTTTAAATTTTGAAACTTTTTAATCATATATTTTTTAAATAATAGTATATTAACTTTTTTATTTTTTACAAAAATTTATATATTTTTAAATAAAATTAAATAAATAAATAAGGGCTGGCCTGAAGTCCGGCACGACCGCGACCTCCGGGCCGGGGGAACGTGTTGGGCCGGGGGTCCAAGAGCTACGGCCCGGCACGGCACGGCCCGACTTTAGGGTCGAGCTGTGCCGGGCTGGACTTCGGCCCGTTTCGACCCAACTTAATGTGGGACGTGCAGGCTCGACACAGTCCATATTATACCCCTACCTCTCTCTCTTCCCTTTTCTCCTCTCTCTCTTTCTCTTCCCTTTTACATGTGGCCCCACTTTTCTCTTCCCTTCTCTCCTCCTCTTTTTCTTCTCCTCTAAGTGGCCTCATGTTCTCTTTCTCTCCCCCTCTCTCTCTTCCCTTCTATAGTTGGCCCTTATTCTCCCTCTCCCTCTCTTTCTCTTCCCTACTCTCTTCTTCCTCTTCTCTCATTTTCATCCCTCTTCTCTCTCTTCGCTCCATAAGCTAGTTCCTCCTCTCTCTCCCCATCTCTTTTTCGTAGTACTCACACACTCTTTCCCTCTTATGTGAGGGAATTCAAAGTGGGCTTCAGCGGCTTGTGCAGCAATGATGGCAAACGCGGCGGTAGCGATAGTTTAGGCAGTGCTAGTGATAGTCATGACAGCGATGGGCGTCAGTCACAGCGGTGACGACGGCTTGGGCGGCGTTAATGGTGGCAATGTCGGACAAAAAAAAAATCACAGCTCTATGTTCTTTTCTTTTTTTTTTTTCTTTTTAAACTTTTAAGTCTCTTATCCTTTTTCTCTTTTTCTTCTTCTCCGTATTTTTCACTTTTCTAAAAAATATTTTCTTTTTTCTTTCTTTTTACTTCTTACCTGATGGTGGTTGTCACGCCCCGCGACCGCCCGCCTATTTGGCCGGGTCGCGGCACCGCAACAGACCGCCGAACGGACAGGGTTTTTCCTGTACCGCGGACAGAGTCTCCCCTGTACATTCAAGGCGTCGCAATCAATACAATGTACAAAGTTCCAACCAGGAACACATTTCAATCAAAGATTGCATAAGGAAAACATAATCTACTTGTTATTACAAGCATTCACATTCATACATTTTACATCCCAAATACTTATTACATTCAACTTCCAAATACAATCCGATTTAACATGATTATTACAACTTGATTTTTTTTTATTTTCTACAATCCTAAGCAAGCCGACTCAGGGTACCGCTATCTTTGGTCTCGGTGGTAGGGCGCTAACTATGATGCTACGCCCTCGCCTCGCGCCGCCGCGCCGCTCACGTGTGAACCTGTAACACCCCAAAACCACGTGGGGTGAGAACCAACTCCATGGTTCCCAGTGGGTACGGCCACCCAAGGGAAAAACTCGACCAATAGGTCCAAGAGAGGCAACTACAAGTTAGTTCAATAAACAGATAGATATATACCTTGATTATGCAACAAATGAAACCATGCATTGCCTCACGACTGCAATATGAAGATCATGCAATGATGCGACTACACAATCAACTAGTAATTTAATCGATTACTACTTTCATCCAATTGACATTTAAGGTTTTCTGTCATTTACCATTTTAATCATAAGGTCTCATTTACCTTTATCAACTATCCACCCGACTCGGTCTTGAGTCAATCATTCGCGCAGTACCGCGCAAAGGCAGGCTCGAGGCGAAGGACGTCTCACTTGCACCTCAGCCTTAAGTCCACTCAACTAGGATATTATTATAGGTCATAAGTTTATTACCCAATCACTTGGCTAACCCAAAGGTTTCGCCCTCAACAAACTCACCAACTCAAAATCCCAATAATCGGGGAGATGCTCGCTACACCCGATGGGACCGTCCTCTGGGGAGATACTCGCTACAACCCAGTGATATCGACTCCGGAGCACATCGCCCCAGGGGGAGCTACCACAACCTCGAGCAAGGACTAAAGGTGAGTATGATCAATGATCAAATCCAAAATCTTGAGGATGTCAAGTTCAATCCATTCCTTAACTTTAGGAAGACTATGCTCAAATGACCCTAACTCTAGGGTTGAAATGTCATAATATTTCCATCATTCCTTTCTTTGCATTCTTTACTATCACTTGTGTCATATACACTGCTATATTCTTGGACTCATGCCACATTTGTTTTCTAAGTGTTCAACATAACATAAGTGTTTCCACTATACTAATCGTATGCCACTCGATCTAATATATATAGATTGTCCACGTCACATGTCATAGTTCATATGTCATTGTTTTTCAATGTCGAGTTCTCTAATTCACCTAGAGTTTATCGATCCAAGTTCAACATGCATGTGTCATTTAACATAATCCACAATATGTCAATATACATCCATCTAGTATATTCTACAATAAATCAACATGCACTCATTCATCATATTCCACAATATGTCTACATATATATGCCAACCATTCATATGCCATCCAACATGTTCCATAATTTATCAACATGCATATTACCTCTAACATATTACTATGACATTATTTTCATGCATTCATGTAACAATTAACTCATGCATTCATCTAGCATTATTTAACTTGCATCTTATCATTACGCATTTCTACTTGGCATTTACATTAACATGCATCATTTTCATACTTCATTTACATCTATATGCATCAACATGGATTCTTAATTTGCTTAGACATAAAGGCGACCTAGTCGCTTCGGTAAGCACAACCCACCTTAACTCGCGTTCCGATTGCTTGTCGACACTTGTAATCGGCCTCCTGCGGCACCCGTATCCGGCACGGCCCGATATCGCAACTGTGCCTCAACCGTGCTCCGCTTCGCAGCCCCGAAAATTATAGGTCCTCGATTATGTGCCACGGTGCAAATCTATCTCCACGATTTTATGACATCGCCTCGGCCCTCCCGGCGAAAACGAAGCCTAAACGTCCATTTCTTTAATAACTTTGTAACGGCTCGTCGGATTGCCGAACTGTCTTCGCCAACGCGTTTCGTTACCTAGCAATTAGGTTTACATAGGGTCAAAATAGATCAAACCCATCTATTAGCAAAAATTACATTTTGGAGCCCTAGGTTGCAACTATGCAAGAATTAACTAAATTGATCCTAGATTCTAGCATTTATCCTTTATTTAGCATGCTAGGATCCCAAATAAACTATTTCTATGGATTATAAATGAAGCTTTAAAGATCTATCATGAGAGGGTTCAAAAAGCTCATTTAAAGCCCTAGGTTTACAACTAGGCAAGAAATCATTAAATTGATCCATGATTTAAGCAACAATCATTTCTCTAGCATGCTAGAATAGCTCTAAATCTATTCTTGAAGCTTAAAACCCAAACTACAAGAAGATACCATTAAAGGGTTTTGAAGCTTACCTTCAAAGCTTGCTTCTCATGCAAGGAAGAAGATGGAGAAGATGAAAATCCATCCTTGAGCTTCAATCTCCACCAAAACCCACTCTTTTGGGAGAGATTTAGAGAGGGAAAGGGAGGGCTCTCTTACTCCCTCTCTCAATGCGTGTGTGCGTGTGGTGGCTGCGGTGTGGGTGGCGCACGGTTGGGGGAGGAGAGGGATTAAGTCCCTCAAAACACTATTCATTCAGGGCAGCTTGAAATCTGATAACTTTCGCCGGAGCTCCCCGAATATCCGTTTGAACTCAAACTTGACAGTCATGTTCGGTTTTACGTACTGAGTAAGAATATATTTTAAGTTTTCAGTTTCGACCCCATTTGGTCACCGAAAACTGTACCGAACTGTAATCTTTATCAGATAGCTGTCGGATTTTATTTCTCACTCTACGGGTGTCAGAAAAATATGAAACTTTAAATCTAGCCTCATAAAAATATTTCTGACTTATTCTTCAATTTTCATAATTTTCTGAGACTGTGCATTTTCTTCTAATTTATCTGTCCCGTTTTCAACAGAAAATTCTAGATCTTCTGTTTTCAATCCGATTTCAGCACAAGTCATTTTTGACTTATGTTTTACTCCTACAAATTCAATAAAAATGGTTTCTCACACTATTTTTATTTATTTTTATTTTTATACCAAAATCTGGTATGTTACAGTGGTGCTGGCGGCGGCGACGGCTTGGATGATGCAAGGCACGGCTTAGCAACGTCAATTTTGCCTTTAAGATGGCTGAGGAAGCAGGTGTGTTGAGGTTTCTGATTTTTTTTCGTGAACCTTTTTTTGCAATTTTTCAACATCGATTTAGATTTTTTTTTCATGAAATTTTCGGTATTTTCGTGAATTTGCACGATTTTTGAAAATTTAGATTTTAGGTGAAAAAAAATTAGATATTTCTAGTTTTCATTTATATTTCCAACTTCAAAATATTTTTGTACAGCTATTGATTTAAAATTTTGTTTTGGCTTCTAACTAAACTTTTCTTAATCATACACTATTTTCTTACTTAGCTTTTCATCTAGGTTTTTTATATATTGCTTTTGAATATATATTTTTTTTTCCTCCTTGTTGAGCTTTATTATATACATCTTTTTCACTTTTCATTCATATTTACAACTTCTAAATATTTTTGAGGAGCTATTGATATCGATATGTGGTTAATATATCGATGCTTATTTTCTACGTATTGCTGCTTTTTTATACTTATTTTTTAGATATAAATTAGCTATTTTATTTTTTCTTTTGTATTTTAAATTTTGTTTGAGCATCCTTATTTTGTAATTACCTATTGCTTTGCTATGACTATAAGTAAATCTTTTCTATTACATTTTTTTCCTCCTCCTCCCGAGCGCTGGTTGGTCACGTTGAAAATTTTCCCGCAATAGAAAATTTTCATTCGTTGACTGATTTCCAACAAAACCATAAAAACGACAAAAAAAACTCTCCCTGTAAGCTTGTAGCCCTCCCACTACTCAATAGAGCTATTCTTGTTCCCTCAGCCCTCCAAAACCCACTGTTCACCAGAGCTATTCGTGTTCCCTTAGCCCTCCAAAACTCCCTCTCCCCTCCAAAACCCTGCTCTCTGCTCGCCCTCCCCTCCCCCCTCCCCCAAAACCCCCGCTCCGTCCTCCTCCAAAGCCCTCTCGATTATCAATGGCGTCCTCATTCAGTCTCATGGGCGAGCACGGTAGGCTGCTTCTCAATGTATAGTCACGCTTGAACGGTATAATAGCTGCTTCTTCTTATCATTGTCCCCCACTTCTTTTTTCTTTGAATTTTTGCATGTTCAACTGTACAAACAAAGTCATTTGCAGGGTATTTGAAAAATCCTTTATATTTGCAGGGTTTATATATAGTTATCCACACATTGCAGTGGGCTAATGCCATAAAAGACAGAAAATTAACAAAGTAAATTTTAAAACTTTTTGACTTGTTATGAGAAATCAATAAATACAAATAGAAAATATGAAACAGATATAGCAAAATTTATAATTTTAGCAAATAAATTACACATAACAATAATAAAAGAAACAACAATAGAACACTACTCCATATGCACCTTAATTGCATTGCAGATATCGGGGAGGCGAATCCTGATCTCCACGTCACATTTGCCGCCATTATCAGCGTCGAGCTTCTCTTTAGTCACGACCACGTCGATCCCGTACAGATCTCCCCAAACCCACCACTTCTTTTCCCTCACCAACTCCAAATTTATTGCTACTAGTCCTACTATGTCGCACCACTCATTACCCTAATTTCGTCCCCAACCAATTTTTTAAGAAAGAGAAAAATTAAGAAAATTATAAAATATGAATCTTTTTTGTGTCCCCCTCTAAAAAAAGAAAAAAAAAATTGAGAAAAAATAGTATAAAGATATCTTAATTTACTCCTTTTTTTTGTGAAAGGGAATCCCAATCTCCATGTCGCCTCCACCGCCATTGGCGGTGTCGAGTTCCTTCTTGGTCACAGCCACGTTGATCCCGACGGATCCCCCACACCCACTACTTCTTCCCTCTCACTAACTCCGAATCCATCGTTGCTTCCCTCGGCCGTGCCACACCGTAATTTCCAAAACCCTAATTCCAATTCCTACATAACTTTAAGAAAAATGAGAAAAAATTAAAAAATATTATAAAATATGAATCTTTCTTATGCGCCAAAAAAAGTGAAAAAAAAAGAGTATGAAAATATCTTATTTTATTTGTTTCTTTCATAAAATTGATTTGTTTAGATGGCAATGAACTATGTGAACATATTAATCAAAAAGTAGGCAGGTGAGAAGACAAAACATCGCGCGAAAATGAGAGATAATAAATTCGATTTTTATGAAGGAGGAGAAGGCAAGGCTAAATGAGATATTGCCACATGACAAAGTTTATGAGAAATAATGTATAGGTATAGATTATTATTATATATTAGTGTAGGGATCCGCGCGATGCAGCGGATAAATTTTTGTAGAGTAGCATACCTCGAATTACGGACAAAGTCAGAATTTTAGTTCGGGGGGGGGGGAGACACATTATGCAAAAATTTCAACCTAAGTAAATAATACGATTCAAGGAATCAAAAGTTAAGGGGCGTATCTCAATCAAGATAAGGTAAAGGAGTTGTCTAAATAAAAATGACATGTAGCTGACGGGATCTGAGTACATATTTACCATATAAAAGACGAATTGCTCATCGAGCAAACACGTAACCGAGAAGAAACTTTAGCAAAAACCATATCGCAAACACAGAGATCTGAATTTAACACAGAGAACATAAAGAACGGATCGAGATTATGATGAGCCAAACCTTGCACGGCCTTCCCTTGATCACGATGTACCCATTCTTGCAGATCGTCCCCGCTTGTTGTGAGTACGTGTGACACCCCAATAGTCCCACATCGGATAGGAATGGGGTTGTCATTGGGTTTATAAGAGACTTAGACACTAGTAATAATAACTGGGTTAAGCATTTTGGGCCGGTTGTTTGGCCCAACGAGTTATTATTGCTAGTGGGCTGGGTCGTTACAGTACGACTTCGACGCTCCCGCGTAGGCCTCCGACTTGAAGTGGTGCTCCTCATCCAATATGATTCCAAGCTCCCAAAAGAGCAATCCAAAAAAAAAAACCTACAACAATCGAGATCGAGATCATGGTCAAGATCGAAGATGTGAATCGAATCGAAAAACAATTAGGTTAAAAGAAAAGTTTAAAAATTTTGTTTACCATGCAAAAGTTAGAATACTGCTCCGTGCTCCTTCAAGTCACGAAATCCATCAATAATTGAATCAACAGTGAACTTCTCGGCAATTTCTCTTTCAATATACACGATCAAAGAATTAGTAAGAAAGTTATCATCCATCTTATTCCGGAGATCGGTTTTGATAATGTTCAAAGCAGAAAATGCCCGTTCAATAGTTGCACTTGAAACTGGAAGAATCAGTACAAAGTTAACTAATCGGTAGAGAAGTGGATATATTTCTGACTTTCTTGTTATTACTAACCATTGACATAACTCAAAAATAGTTGCCAATTTTTGCAAGTCGGAATGTCGCGAAATTTAAAATTCATAATGACGAAGCTCTATATTTAACCCTTCTCTTTCAAACTCGGTAAAATCTTGAGGATAATACCTTTTTGCAAGATTACAAATATCATCAATATTAAAAGATTTGCAACCATCTTTAGGATCCAAAGCACAACTTAGAGTAAGTAACTCTATTATATTATCACTAAATTTTGTATTCAATTCTTGCAATTGATAATCTATTGCACCATTAAAAATATCAACTCAATAGTGATGCTCAAGTGTAATGTGATCTCGTTGAAGGCGAGCACGACTTCCTCTTCCCACATAAGGAGCTAACATAAAAACTTCTATGTCATGCTTTACACAAAATAACTTTACTTTGTCAAAAAAAGAATCCTATCTTTCATCTCTAAACTTTTGAATAAGTTATTTTGTTGATGCCACAAGATGCATAGCATTATGAATATCTTGAGATTTACATTGCAAATGTTGACAAAGAATGCAGCTCACCTCAATTATTTCTTTCATGAGATGTAAAATAAACACAAATTCGAAAGATGTCATGCCTTATGAGTTAAATATGCTTCACCGCGTTGAGCAGCATTGGATCCTTCATCAATAATATTCTCTAAAATTACACATGTTGCTTTAAACATTCTTAGCAAACTTGTAATAGATTTGAAGCGTGAACTCCAACGAGTATCACCGGTCCTTTGCAAATTGCCAACTTAATTGAGTCTGGTTCCTGTCTCAAACTCATTCTTTTCAATTAGTTCGGCTATCTCAAAACTATGAAACTTCTTTAGTTCATCATTTCGTTTGGTAGAAGATCCAACAATGTTGACTATAGTATTTAATTTTGAGTAAAATTCATAAATCTCAAGAACATCTTTAGATGCCGCAACCAAAGCCAATTGGAGACAATGGGCTAAACAATGAATATAGTAAGCATAGGGACAATCATTAGAAATTAATGCTTGTAATCCATTCCATTTACCTCTCATATTACTCATCCCGGCATAACCCTGGCCGCGAATATTTTAAACATCAAGACTATAATGAGAAAAAACGGAATAAATTGCAATTTTCACAGTTAATGCTTTAGTATCCGAGATGTGAACAAGACTAAAAAATCTTTCATGAATAAAATCTTGTACGTCAACAAATCTCAAACGATAGCTAATTGCTCTTTTTTTGACTCATCGCGTGCTTCATCAACCATTATAGAAAATTTTGAGTCACCAATTTTATCTCGAATTTTTCTTCTTACTTTCTCTACTAGAACTTGCAAAATTTCTTTTTGCGTATCCGGTGAATTATAAGAAGCATTTTGTGGAGCATTTTCTAAAATAACTTTTGTTATATTTTCATTAAGAAAATAAAACACCTTTAACATTTCCAGAAAATTAACCCGATTAATAGATTCTTCACTTTCATCTTGACCTCTCATAGCACATCCTTGAAAAGTAAAATATCTAACTGCAATTATTGATGCTTTAAGACGTAAATGATTGTTTGCCTTTTGTTGTGACGTATGTCTATTGGGGCGTCGTTTGCTTTTTGTTGTGACGTATGTCTATTGTGACGCCCCAACTTCCCAGGGGGTCACCCATCCTAGGACTACTCCCGTCCTAACACGCTTAACTCTCTTAACCTCTTGGGCCTTGCCACCACCCAAAATGCTTAAGCCGGGTTAAGAGTTTAGCCATATTATATCTCATATATATGACTATCTGGGGTCTCATAATCTCCCCTCCTTTAAGCCCTGACGTCCTCGTCAGGCCCAGACTCACAAGTACCAGGCGANCTTAAGCCGGGTTAAGAGTTTAGCCATATTATATCTCATATATATGACTATCTGGGGTCTCATAATCTCCCCTCCTTTAAGCCCTGACGTCCTCGTCAGGCCCAGACTCACAAGTACCAGGCGATGTGAGACTCGTCTCGCTAGCCCGTCATCCAGACCCTGGCTCAGCCGAGACTCATCTCACACTTCCGGTTGGTAATTGGCTCTGATACCAACTGTGACACCCCAACTTTCCAGGGGGTCACCCATCCAAGGACTACTCCCGTCCTAGCACGCTTAACTCTCTTAACCTCTTGGGCCTTGTCACCACCCAAAATGCTTAAGCCCGGTTAAGAGTTTAGCCATATTATATCTCATATATAGGACTATCTGGGGTCTCACATCTATAAAGCGCATTCTGAATATGTTGAGATTGTTTCATCAATTCTTCGCAAGCTTTTTCGGCAACGTTATCAGGCGAGTTTGGTTTTTTACCTATATGATTTAGAAAAATACATCTTTTTCCATTTTTTGACTTTCTTCTAATTGTGAAAACCATCAACAGTGAAGGTTAAAAAGAAAGTACGGTAGACAAAATGCAGCATCTTTAGTTGGAGAATATTCTAACCATGATTTGAATGATTCAAACCATGAAGGTTGGAAACGACGCTAATGAGAAAGAGGCCCACTTTTTGGATATTCCAAAAGTCTCGGTTGATATAGACCACTAATTATATATACCCGTCGAACTTCATCATGTTGTTCAACAGGATAATCCCATATTTGAGGTCGTAATGTAGGATCATGCTCAAATAGCATGTTATTAGCCTCCTTAACTTTTATTCTTGGAGATTTCAAACGACTAGTTTGGGAACTCGAAGCCTCATCTCTATAAATTGCTTATTGTTCATTAGCTTCCAAATTTTTAATACTTTTTCTTTTAAAAAATGAATCGAGTATAGTTGCATTTCCCATTAAAATAATAATGGCCTAATTCTCTAGAGATCTACAAAAATTATATAAAAAAAATCAAGTATTAAGATTTCATTTATATAAATATAAAGTAATTTGCAAATTATATAAAATTGTATAAAAAATAAAATCTAAAAATAAATTATAAATAATAATTATTTTACTAACAGTTAGCCTAGAAAAGAAAAAGCTCTTATAGTCTTATTCATAAAGAAGGAATTCATAAAAAATTAAAATTTTGGATTTACTATTTTACTTCATATTCTCAAATACTAAAAGTTTAAAATCCAATAAGTTATCATTTGAAGGTTCTAAAAATTTTTAAAAAATTTTAAAATTAAAATTTAAATATGAATAAATTATCATTATTATCATAATTGTTGATCATGATCAAATAATAAATAGATTATGGACAACTCGAATTATTAATAATCAAGAAGGCAAGAAGCAAAATAGCAAATATTAAATAATCCAATACCAAACAGGCAAACACAATTATTAATTATACAAAGCAAATTAAATTGCTAGAATATAAATACTCTTATTGAACTGAAATAATCTAAAAGGGAGAGAGAGAGAGATTATCGCCACCGGCCTAAGGATTTTAGCCTTTTAGGCTTTTAGCGCGCCGCCGCACTGTAGTTGAAGAGCAGGCGACTCGGCCCTGCGACAGTGCCACGAGCGGACGAAGAAAAACTAACTGCGGAGTGCAGAGGGGCGTAGGCCGAGGCGCCGAGCCCAAGCGGCGAGGCGGCGAGCAGCACCAGCAGTCGGCGCGGCCGCACGGCGGTCCAAAAGGTGGGAGGTAGGAGGGGAGAGATTGAGAGAGTGATAGAAAAGAAAATGATTGTAAGAGAGAGAGAGAGAGAGAGAGAGAGAGAGAGAGAGAGAGAGATTTACGTGAGTGTATTAGCGTGTGGCACTATGACTTGTGAGAGGAGCGTGGGCGGCGGGCGTCAATCATGATGCATCATGCGTGGAGACTTGGCCCACAAGGCAACACCACTTTTTAAAAAAATTTCATTTTGGCCCCCAAACTTTATAAAATTTTAATTTTTCCTTCATGATCTCACGATAGATTGATGAGGGAAAAGGTTGAAAAAGGGGAAATGATCCTGCTCTCTATCGCGTTCCCAATCTCGATCTCGATCGCGCCACCACCATGCCAAAAGAAGTGGGGTGAGGGAAGGGGGAGAGAACTTATAAGGGGTTTAGGTAAAAGAGAAGTGGGATTTCAAATTAGATTTTGATGAGTTTAAAAGAAAAGCATGAAAACCAAACAAACGAAATGGGAAACCACAAAGTTTCTGAAAGTTTTCTTCTACCGAAGAGACGAAAGGAAAAACGACACGATCTTTAAAAGATGGTAGGTTTAAAAGAAGGAGATGAGTAATAAAGGAGATGGACCCCACAGCAATAGTTAAGATAAGCCTGTCACGTGGACAAAATTATGAGAATTAATAAGAGCTTATAGATATGATTTTAGTACAAACTTTCCTACTTTCCTTCTTTTCTTTCTATGTATTTTGTAGTCTGTCCTTGATTGTCTTTGTTTTAATTACTTTTTCCTTTTTTTTACTTTCTTTCGCTTCTTTAATTCAATTTTCTTTCCCTCTGTATTCTCTCTACTTTCTTTTTACTTCTGTTTTCTTGACACTTTTTCTGTATTGATTAAGTTTGGCTCGGATTTATGTGTTGTTAATTGGATACTTCTTTTGTACTTAACTTTTAATCATTCCTATTTCCAAATTCTAGATAATATTGCTGTCACGCCTGGGTATCAGCGAAAGCATACCCGATACATGCACAGACCCGCCATATACCTGCAGTATACAATGCGTCTACCAAAACCATGCTAGAAATATACCAATCAACAGAAAGTCTAACATAGTATCAGAGCATAGAAAAGACATAAAAGTACTAACAACTAGAGAATAATTAGTACAAACTCTACTAAGATCAACAGAAAGTAGAAGCATAAACTGTAAACACAACTCTCTAACCATACATATACATCACAGAGTCACCAAAATCAACTACATGTACAAGTGGTATCTCTATACATGGGTACACATCACCCTCGTCAACAAACCACGTAGCGAGGTGATCACCTAGTAGGACTCTCAGCTACGCCTAGCTAGACGCAACTCCCTTGCAGCGATCCCTAGCCTCTCCCGCAGTGGATGGCTCTGTAAATAAAACAACAACAAAAAGGGCGTGAGAATTATTAAACATAGTCCCCAGTGGGTAAGCCGTCGACCTCAGCGAATTACACCACTAGGTTCATGCTGAATAAAAGAAAATAGGTACAACTACTACATGATAGAAATTACGATGATAATAGCAACTAGTGAATACTAAAATTACTAGGTTTCCAATATCACAATTATGATATGCACACTATCAAGTAATGACCCTTAGCAATACAATTTAGTATTTTGTTCAATTCATAAGGATCTACACACGGTAATCCAGCTGCCTAATGGCCCTGTGGTACACTCCCCACGGCAATCCACTTCGGCACCCAATCCCACACGGGCAAGCAATCTGTCGCGTAGGCCAGCTCCGGTGTGCCGGCTTGTGGGGAGCGACCCTCACAAGTATGTGCGAATTAGCACAATGGCAAGCAAGGATGATCCATAGTCAAAAGTCCTCAGTCATCATGTCTCAAACATGGAATGTCTACTACCGACCTATAGGTCGGGATGTAAGTACAATATAAAGTGCTAATATCAACTAGATTATAACCACAACATGAAATTGATGCTAGTCTAAGCATACTATTTTCATTGGTAACTTGTCTACGCAAGCACACTAGTTATCATGCTATAGATTTAGTGCCTTTATTCTCTAATCCATAGAGATATGATAATGCCATATAATGGGATTACAACTAATGCATCACACAATTCCTTCACAATGCCACTAGCATATGAATATCAATTCTAGCTCTATGTTTATACATCTGTACTGAACATTAACTATGCATGCTGCATGATGTGTTTGCTTACAATTCTCTACTTTATAGAGATCTACATTAGCCATAGGAAGTAGATATGCTAACTACTTCAAACTACACTTCACATAGTAATCCATTGTCACAATTACACATAATCAGCAATTCTATAGCATTACTAAGAACATAGAGGGAATTCACTTATTCCGGTGAGGTCAAACCCACCAAATAGTCGACGACTCTCGTCGATCAAGTGAGTGAAGACAATTCGCAGCCTCCAAGTACCATAACAATCAACCCGAAATCAGCTAAAAGCTGAACTTGTATCTCAGCACTAAAACTCACATAATTCTCACATAATCATCTTATCTAGGTAAACTCTTACCTAGTATAGTGCTAATACTTGAATCCCCACTTCGGTTCAGGTTGGAACACCAAATCCAATCTTAGAAAGTTTCCAAAACTCAGCCGAGCAAGATCGAATGGTCCGTTGCGAACCTGCTGCATGCAAACACTAAAAATTGCATTAAACTACAACTATTTCATTCAACTAAGGAACTACTAGATAGTATACCTTCTCACAGCTCCAATTGAGCTTTTCCCCTAGTTTCGAATTGAAGAGCCACAACAAAACTAGCTTCAAGAATCACCCAAAGCTCAGCCACAGGGTTCATATATCCTGCTATGAACAATCGCCAAAACAACACCAAAACTATCACTAACATTACTATTTTCAGCATCAAAGTAGAGAAAATAGCTAGTTAATCACCTTCCAAACTTCAATCCAGCTTCTCCTTGGATTAAGGTTGAAGAATCACAGCAAAACCTTGATTCTACAGCTACTATAGTCTTCTCAAACCAGCTGGTAATCAACAAATCAAAACAAGCTCAACCTCACTATTATAGCTTCAAACTATGAAAAGATTGGATAGTATACCTTTTTACAGATCCTCCTCAGCAAATCCCTATTTTAGGGTTGAGGAAATACTATCAAGACACCTCTTTCCATGCCTCAAAGCTAATCCAAGTCTTCCAAACCAGCAAGCATAAGAGAGAGGAAGAAAAATAAGCTCAAATCACTAAATCTCACTTCAAGGAGAGAGAAAACCTACAGAGAGAAAGGGAATGGCTTAAACCTCATCCCCCGAGCTCCAGCAACCATAGTTAGTTAATTCGGATTCGGCAAAAATTCGGTACGTATATAATTCGGATAAAATTCGTCTTTTAATTTTTAAATTCGTTGAAAAATACGGCTAAAAAACGGATTTGGTAATTATTCGGATACGTAATTTATACGGATATTATACATTTACCAATTAAAAATACGGAATCAAAAATTCGGCTATATAATAAATATATAATAACTAATATACTGAGAATATATAATAATTATATATAAATAATATTGAAACTTATATAAATTAAATATATCAAGACTTATAATAAATATTATATATAATATATAAAAGTTATTATTTAGAAATATAATAAATAATTATAATTTTATATATAAAAATTATATATAATAAATAAATAAAAATATATATATTTATAAAAAATTATATATATATATATATATATATATATATATATATATATATATATATATATATATTATATATATATATGATTAATGAGAGGGAGGTCACCGTGGCCTCTTCTCATGCGGTCACGAGGCCACAAAGTGGCCTCGCTGAACGCACACAAGTTGCCTCCAAAAGCCACGTTTTTTTTTTACTGTTCCTCTTCTCCTTTTCTGCGGACGGCCTCGAGCGAGAGGGCATCTGCCGCCGCGGCTCTTGCTCCCGGTGCAGGCCAGGGCGGCGGAGGAGGAGGAGGAGGACGACCCATACGAGTTCGGGGACGAGAGCGGCGACGACACGACCCTTGGCCGCGAATCCGCGACCACGAGCGCGACGACGACCACGAGCGCGGCGACGACGTGAGCCTCGGCCGCGAATCCGCGACCGCGAGCGCCATTTTTTGGGTCGAATCATTCGCGAATCGCGAATAATTCGCGAACAAGTTTTTTTGAGGAAGAAATCGCGTTTTTTTTTTTTGAACTTTTCAAAAAAATACGGAACGGGCCGTTTAATACGTATTTTTTAAAATTCGCGCGATTAACTAACTAAGCCATCAACTTCTAACCAGCTACTGGAGTCAAGATGGGCAGATAAGGATGGGTTTTGGAGGTGAAAAGACCAAAATCACCTTGCTGCCACGCAGCTATCTGTGCTGGTACCGATACTGGACCATGCTGGTACCGGTACCCTGTACAAAGTGCAGAAATTGTATTTTGCAATGCACTTTTGCACTTCTGGCCTCTTGCTCACTTCGATAACTTGCCGAAACCTCTCGACAGCCCTTCAAAAGATGTGGAATAGTTCCAATTACTATTCCCACACTCGAACTGCGTAATTTGCCAAAGTTCAGTGTTCTACAATTGCGGAGCTATAAATTTCGATATGTGGTTAATATGTCGAGTTGCGGAGCTATTAACTTTTACTCCAGTTGTTTTGTGGTTGCAAAGCTATTTACACATAGCTTTACAGCCTTTATAAAAACCTGTATACTTCTCGCTTTTATTATGTTTTGTTGGTTGTTTACTTTCCTCTACCCTAATGAATGTACTTTCTTCGCCCCCTGGTGAGCACTCCACTGAGCTAATGGATTATTACGGTCCTAGTTCCCACTTGATTCTGAAGGCTGCCACCTTTTTTCTACGAAGGCCTATAAGTAGTGAATACAGAAGCTCTAGTTGATGAGTTGGCGAGTCTAGATAGAAAATATAGAGGAGCTAAGAGGAGTAAGGGTCAGTAGCCCAAAGTAGATAGTCCAATGAAGGGTTGAAGCAGCTGGAGCCAATAAAGTAGGGCCATCAAGGCTTGGACTCAACTAGGAAATTGAGAAGATGGTGTCAATAGATGTAGACTCCGCATAAGGAAAGGACTTTGGCATGAGCACATGAGGAGAATAGGTTGAAGACAAGTCAATTTTGATCTTTCCTACCAGTGGAGGTCAACATGATATAATCTATACTATATTTCTTTCGAACGGATCCCGAATAGAAAAAGCGAATAAGCAAGAAATAGCATCACTCAAAGTCATCGAAGACCATTCGATAATACCATTTCCAAGAAGCTCCAAAAGCTCGGTGTTAGATATCAAATCAAAAGATGCTCATCGAAAGACAAGCACTCGCCGGGGTTGGGGGTACTTGTCGACACCTAATTTTGACACCAAGCTGAGGATGAACCCCAGAGACATATATAGTGCCAAAGAGCATAGTTAGTTAATTCGGATTCGGCAAAAATTCGGTACGGGTATAATTCGGATAAAATTCGTCTTCTCATTTTTAAATTCGTTGAAAAATACAGCTAAAAAATGGATTTGCCAATTATTCGGATACGTGATTTATATAGATATTATACGTTCATCAATTAAAAATTCGGGATAAAAAATTTGGCTATTAAATTAAGTTTTTTTTCTCTCAAAATTTATGCTATTATCATAAATACCCATATTTTTTAAGAATATAAGAAAAAAGAATTACAAAATTAAGCTAATTAAGTAAAAAAAATAGCAAACTATATTTTACCTCAAAATAAATAATAAATTAAGTAAATAAGAGATTAAAATAATATATAAGAGATTAAATTTTTTTGGTGCAAGGTTTAAATTTTGGAAAGGTTTTTTTTTTTTTTTTTTTTTTTTCACTTTCTCTGTTTTGGGCGAGCCGCGAGCGCAAGCGAGGAAGCAAGCGTGGAAGCTAGCACGCGCCAGGGCCCGGAAGTGAGCGTGAGCACGAGCGCGGGCCAGGGCGCCGGCCCGGGCGCAGGTTCGAGCCAGGGAGCAGGCGCGAGCGCGGGCTGGGTGCGGGCCTGAGCGCGGGTGCGGGCCTGGGCACAGGCACGAGCGCGAGCGCGGGCCCTTTTTTTGGGCGAATAATTCGCGAATCGCGAATAATTCGCGAATAAGTATTTTTTCCCCCAAAAAACACATTTTTTTTTTCGAATTTTTCTAAAAAATACGAATTCGGCCGTTTAATTCGTTTTCTCAAAAATTCGCGAATAATTCGCGAATTAACTAACACAGCCGAAGAGGGCATTGACATAGGCATAGGATTCGTTCTATAGTGGACAATTGCATTGAAAATTGTATTGGTTGATGCTTCAACAAAAAATCTTCAGCCTCAATTAAGTGGGGTGAAGGGCAAATTTTTCGGTAAAGTCTGAGATGGCAAGCTTGAAGTACTTGTTTAAAATTTGAATTTCGAATAAGAAAAAGCCAAAAAATTCAAAAGTAGGTGGAGGATTAGAGAAGGTTTTAGAAACAATATGTAACTACCTTATAGGAATCGCTCCCATTATGACTTTACAAGATTGAAATTTAGATACTCTAAAAGGTTAAAAAAATATGGATAAAAGGAGGGAATCATTATCATGATCGAATATTAAAACTTACATTTTATCTTTATTGCACTAGGGGTTGTTTGATTTTTTGTAAAATATTCTAGAATATAGTTGTATGGTTGGAAAAGTATTTTTCGTCACTTTGGCCTTACTGTTTTTTTTTTTTTTTTTTTTTTTTTTTTTTTTAAAAAAAAAATTTTTTTTTTTTTTTTTTTTTTTTTTCAAATTTTACAAAAAATTAGTATTTTTATTATTTTATTTTTTTTCATTAAAAAATAATTTTTACGCTTTTTTGAAAACCCGACCACCCTATCCTAATGAAGAGATCCCCAATGATGCCTTGTGAGGAGCCAATCTACTGCCAGTCTGCCATGTATTAGTTTTGCCTTTATCAAAAAGTAATAGTTTTCATTTCTAAGTTTTTATTTTTTAAAAATAAAAAATAAATACTTAGATGAGTGTAAAATTAACATGTAAAAGCGGAATCAAAAGCTTTCCAATGGGGCGTGATTAGTGAGCTTCGCACTAAAGTTTAACCAATCCTAATCATTGTCTATTTCAATTGTGACACCAATTTGAAATTTTACTAATTCTAATTCTATCTCCATATATGACAGCCTATTTAACTACTGTCCAATTTGAATTTGATTTTAAAATTTTAAATCGTGAATTTAAAATCTGAACAAAAATTAAAATTTGATATTTGAATTTAAAATCTGATATGAAAATTTAAAAATTTTAAATTTCAAATTATATATTTAAATTAAAATATTAAATTTTATCTTAAATTTAAAATTTTAAAGTTTTAAATTTAAAATTTAATATTAAAGATAAAAATAAAAAAATACAAAATTTAAAATTTAAAATTTATTTTTATCCAATCTGAATTTTTGCCACCGTAACCATCTCCATCGGCTTCTCTCGCGTGCCTCGAAGGCTCAAACCTCAAAGGCTCAAACGTGAGGGTAGGGCTGGTAATTCCCCGAGCTGCCAAAACCCTCTCCGAGATCGCAGCATCATCCACCCTCCGGTCCTCGAGAGCCCAATCTAATCAATCCATTCCACGCGCGCGACCGAGCTCGCCTCCCATGTCGACGCTCCTGCGCGCCTCCCCCTTCCTCCTCCTCACCCCTCGCCTCGCTCGCCTCGCCCTCGTCCTCCCCAAACCCTACCGAATCTTCTCTTCCCCTTCCAGAACTTTCTCCTCCGCCGCCGCCGCCGCCTCTTCTTCTTCTTCCTCATCTCCGGTCTCTGCTCCTCCGCCGTCGTCGCCGCCGCCGCCGCCGCCTCTCGAAACCCTAACTTCCGACGCAAAGCCCGAGCAGCAAGGGCTCAAATCACCGCTGCAATGGATCGCCCGAACGGCCTTCTGCGGCGAGCTAGGCGCCGGCGACGTCGGCCGCCGCGTCTGCCTCTGCGGGTGGGTCGCTCTCCACCGCGTCCACGGCGGGCTCACCTTCCTTAACCTTAGGGACAAGTCCGGGATCGTCCAGGTCGGATCTTCTACACTCTGCTTTGTTGGATTGTTTTGGTGGTAATGAAGGATTTTAGTTGAGTTGGGTTGCTTTGTGTGTGATTTTGTGATCAAGATTACGACGCTTCCTGACGAGTATCCGGATGCGCACTCCGTTGTGAACAAGCTGAGGGTGGAGTACGTGGTTGCGGTGGAGGGGGTCGTGAGGTCTCGGCCGAGTGAGAGTGTAAACCCGAAAATGAAGACTGGGGCTGTGGAGGTAGGGATTCTCCCATCATCTCATTGTAGTATTATATGGAATAAGTGTCGAATTTATGCTGGGATTGAAGTAGAAAAGTAAAGAGTTATTTTAACGGCTGTTTTGGTCAGGAAATTCCTAAACAGTTTACGTGATTGTAATCAGCGGAATCATTTGGGCGTATCATGGCGACGCATTGATTGTGCTGGATGACTGCAAATGGAACAGTTGTTTGTGTGCAAACTGCAAAATGTCTTTTGACTTTAAACTTGCCCGATACGAGCTTAATTTTCTTGATTAGATAATCAAACTTGGCTCAATTTAACTCTCGTATGTACGATTCGCTAAATATTACATCTTTTGCTCAGTCTTTTGCTGTAATATTTATTTGATGGAAATGCATGTTATGTTTTTCTTTTAAAGTATTCTCTTAACAAAAGGATCAGGGAAGTTTAATCACAATTAACAGTTTGATGGTAATGGGCTGGTAGTTGAATGCCTTTTTACTGTGGATGGCGGTCCAAATATAAGAGAATGAAAAAAAAAATATAAGCAAAACTATTGATTAACATAGAACTCAGCAGAAAGAGTTTTACTTGATATAAAACTTGCTTATTAGTTAGTCAACATGAACAAACAAAATCATGTATGGCTAATCTTGTATGAAAGAATTATAATGTGATTATATCTTGTTTTCTTGAACTTTGCTACTATAACCATGTCTACTAGATGATCTCTGTTTCTTAATTAATACCATGCCTTCTGAATATCCTTATATGTATAATCCATTATGTGGCAACTTTATTTATTTTATATATTTGCACTGTATTCATTTTGGAAAGCGGAAGTTCTTAGTCAGCTCACGAAACAAATCGAATAGAAAATTTTGGTTTTGTTAAGTGGTCTTGAAATCTTGGTTTTGCTAAGTGGTCTTGATTAGTAACTCCTTTATCTTAGTCAATGGTAAAGCAATTTTCTTTCTGGTTATTTTAGGTTGCTGCAGAGCATGTTATAGTGTTGAATTCTGTAAATTGTCCACTGCCCTTTCCTGTTACAACAGCAGAAGATGTCAAAGACATCATAACAGAAGAGATTCGTTTGAGGTAGGTAACAAACTATGAATTGTTATTTCATTTGTATATCTGTGGTTCACTCTTGTTTTATGCAATACTCATTCTAATTGTCATTCTTGCTTGAAAATTTATTTGTAGTAATGTTCAAGAGTTGCAATACTGTAACATGATTTCAGCCAATGATTTTTCACCTCTCTCAAAAGTAGATATAATCTGGGAATGGAAAGAACTTACAATATTCTTCCTTTTTTCTCATGTTTACAAATGTATGTACCTTGTCTATGTATCTTCTTGAAACATGCAAACATTTTCAACTTGAAAACTCTATTCGAAGACTTTAAATAGGTTAGATAGTCTGTTAGGTGAACTGGGAAAGAAAAGTTGCATTTTGTAAAGCCTACTTGCATTTGGAATATGACGGAGTAAAGAACTAAAGATCCTTTAACCATACACTTGCTTAGAGGGTGGGAGAAACAATGAATCTTCATTTTATCTTGTTAAGGGAAGGAATAGAATTGAAAGTGCTGAATTCATTGTGTCTTTCAGATTTCAATCTTAGAAATGGTGTTTTGCTAACATGCCCATTTGGAGTTAGTAGTTATTTTAGCAGTTTTTTTTCTCTTTCAAAATATGTTGGATAGAGCTACCATCAATCTGCTTGTTATAGTTTCTAACTTGTTCACTGCTTGCTAAGGGATTTACTTGGGACTTTCAGCTATCCAAACTTATTGATGCTTGATGCAATAATTGGAGGAAAGAATAGTTTGTAAAGTATCTCAAATCTGTTCGTTAAATGGAGAAATGTGTAGTTCTGGTAGTTGCTGCAGCCCTAGAATAGATTCTCAAAATCAAGTGTTTCATGCGATCTTTGAGTTCACTTCCAAAAAGCTCTCTCTCACACCTATGGGTCAACAACTACTAATATCAATTTCTGGTGTCTAATTAGCTGGTTGTGTTGTGATTAGTTATCATTGTAATCTGATGTCTATTATGTCTTCCTTAGTTTCTTGCCTTTCTTTTGTTTTCCATTTTAGATATATATAATGCAGCAGTTTTTTACTTCATTTGACTATATAATATGTACAAATTTGCTGTACTCTTTGAGGCGATGAATAATCTACCAACGTTTTCCAAATTAAGAGATCTGTTTGAAATGTCCTAGATTTCGAGTACTTGACCTGCGGCGGCAGCAGATGCAATCAAATCTAAGGCTGCGTCATAGGGTGGTTAAGCTCATACGGCGGTACTTAGAGGATAAATATGATTTTGTGGAGGTATGGATTTTAAGAATTTATATTTTTCTTCCTGTTTTAGTTTCTTGAATTTCTTATCCAGGAATTATCTTCTTTATTTTTTTCAAACTACATGGCATAAATAGTTTAATTTTGCCTCAGGTTCAATTGGGATGATAATTTATATGTCGATCAGTAAGAAACCTGGCCAACTCTAAGAGTTCTAAATATAAAATGACTTTGGGCTATTGTAACAGACTAACATCTTATATTCAGTTCCTATTATTGTTCTTAGTCTTAGCTGTAACTCATGATCACAGAAGGCTTACATTACCTATCATAGACTGCCTGAGTATGTTAAGAAACACCTACTTTTTTGCTGTTAAGATTATAATTTTCTTATTTAGTTTGCATATAACTGATATCTATTCAATGTGCTGCACGCTTTGTTTTGCTTTAACCTGATCAGAATTTGTTATGTGTCATAAGGTAGATTGAGACTCCAATATTATCTAGATCGACACCGGAAGGCGCTCGCGACTATCTTGTGCCGTCACGAGTTCAGGTATAATCTCTCTGTGCAATTCTTCCAGTTCATTAGAAGCATTTGTGTTTGGCATACTGATAAAGCTTCTTATCATTGCAATTAGATTCTTGTTTCAGAACGTTGAACGTTATTGTCTTTGTTCATTTGTTAACAGTTTATAGAAAGGATAAATCACCATAAGTTATAGGCTAAATTACTAAAATTGTAGGCCCACTCACCCCCACCCCAAACTTTCCCAAATAGCATTATTTGAACATTGCCTTATTGAAGTATAATAACGTACATTTAACCCCCTTAATGTGCTAAAGTAAGCAGTTTATCGCATTCATATCACATTTTAAGTTTAGGACTTGTAATGTTGTCATAAAGTATGATATTATTCCACTTATACCTTTCCATGATATGTATGATTATATTTTACTTATACCTTTCCATGATATGTATGATTATATTTTAAGAGTTACAACAATTCCTGGACAGAAAATGTGACTGCGATGGATTAGGTGCTAATAGTTTTATAATTAAGGGCGTTTAATATAATTTCTATATTTCAAGGGAGCAAAATGCCAAGGCTGCTATTTTCATTGGAGGCTGCATTTTAGCTAGCTGTTGAAAAAATTAATTACAGATTTTGGAGGCAGAATAGAATGATGACTTTTTCTTTCTAGACTATTATAATGGTTGCAAGTTGTTTGAAAAAATAAAGTGCGTGAGACTCTTTTCAATCTATCTTTACTTCAGAACAACTCAATGTAGAATAACTTCTTTTCCAGATATAAACTGATGAGCTACCGGTTGAGCTCCTTGGAGCATATGCACTGATTTTTTGGACATTTTAAGGAATAAAAAATATCTTTGCCTCAATTTTGTTTATGAATACAAAAGATTGTGGCACCACAAGCTTTTAGCTTCAGAAAATTACTAGGAGGAAAAATGGACAGGCCGAAGAAGCCACTTATCCAATAACTTGTGGTCTAGGGAGTGGATTAGTTATAAGCTTATTATACAATCAACTAAAAATAGCTAAGGAAAAAATTGTCTTCACAAAATACTTTAAAAGTCGACTGGTGCTTTTGAAGATAGATTCCATTTCCTGATGGGTCATTTGCACCTCCTTGGGTCTATCAATATATGGCAATGGAATCACATTACCGCTTTAAGGGCCAAATTATATTTTGATCCCGATTTCCTGAGGTAGGGCTTTGTTATGATTGATGAGGTTGGCCTTTTTACAGCCATACTTTCAATTTTAACCATTTTCTCGTGTAAATTGGATTCTAAACTACTTATTCACTTTGCCTGTTTTGACTTGGGGACAAGAATGTATTAGTAATCTTATCTAAGTGGTTGTCGAAAGTTGACTTTTTGTCTACAAGTAACTATATTTTGTAACTAAAAGATTATTTTTTGAAGTTTTACTATCTTCATAGTTTTGGCATAATATCTTTTCTTCTTATTAGTGTCTTGATGCTTCATTTTATGATGAAGGCGTCTGCTCATTTGATTTCTAGAGTTTGTTGTCTATGCATCTGTTGGTAAAATAAGACCTATGCATCACAAGGAATTATACCATCAGTCATCAAAGCTTTTCTCATGATGACTACTTTTCTCTGAAGTTTGACATGTGCGTAGCCATATGTTGTGTTATTAACATTTACATCTCATTCAAGTTACATACATCTTATTCAAGTTTTTTACATCAAATACTTGGTCTCTTCATTTGCTCGGGTATAATTTATGAAGCCAGGAACATTTTATGCTTTACCTCAAAGCCCGCAATTGTTCAAGCAAATGTTGATGGTCTCTGGATTTGAGAAATATTATCAGATTGCAAGGTGATAATATTTGTTTTTTATATATTTTCTTTTACTTTATATCTGTCAATAGAAGTTCCTTGGGTAAAGTAAAATCTTGAAGTTAGTCTTATAACTAAATCTGACTTATGAAAACATTTTGTATAGTTAAACATTTTGTATAGTTGTGTTTGTACTAAATTTGGGATCTTTTCCCCATTTTTACTATATATAAAAAAGGGTTATTTGCATACACGTCCCTGCAAACATAGTGAATTGCGAAAATATCCCTGCAAAATGGAAACTCTATAAGTTGTCCCTGCAAAAGTCCTAAGTTATGCAGATATGTCCTTGCCGTCCAGATCTGTTAGAAAATTTTTCTTAACCACGGTTAAAATACTTAACCATGGTTAATTATAGTGTAAATTGACGTATTTACCCTTCTTCCTCTTCCTCATCTTCCTCTTCCTTCTTCGTCGTCGCCGGCGAGGAGATGCGGCGGCGACGGTGGCGAACCCTCTTCCTTTTTCCTCTTTTCCCTTCTTCTTCCTTCTTCCTTCTTCCTTCTTCCTTCTTCCTCTTCCTCTTCCTCTTCCCTCTTCTTCGTCACCGGCAAGGGAGAAGAACCTCGTCGGGGTCGGCCTCGGAAAGGCGGGCGAGTTTCTGGACGAGAAGCTCGAGGGTGTTGTTGTCGACGAGGGCGGCGACGAGGGCGTGCGCGGGGTCGTCGTGGTCGCCGAGGACGTCGGCGTTGGTGAGGTCGGTGAGGAGGGAGACGACGTCGACGGCGATGTCGGCGATGTCGTGGCCGAGGAGGCCGACGAGGGAGGGGACGGCGTTGAGGGCGACGAGCTCCGATGCCCCGGCGTTCTTCCCTCTTCTTCGTCGCCGGCGAACCCGACCCCGCGCCGCCGCCACCGTCGTCCGCTGCGACGATCCGAAGAGGAAGAGAAAGAGAAGGGAAGAGGAAAACTTTTGGAGGGATATATTTGTGAGGGTAAAATGGTCATTTCACGAATCCACTGTTAAAAAATAAACAGATCACTAACGGATGTTAACCGGAGGGACATATCTGCATAACTTAGGACTTTTGCAGGGACAACTTATGGAGTTTCCGTTTTGCAGGGATATTTTCACAATTCACTATGTTTGCAGGGACGTGTATGCAAATAACCCTATAAAAAAAATCTATGGAAAGTAGAAGTTCACTCAACTTAAGAATTTAAAAGTCTTTGATTTGTCATTATTCTTTTTCCTTTTGTTGTGTACTTGATAATTCTTTTTTTCCATAGGTGCTTTCGAGATGAAGATTTGAGAGCCGATAGGCAGCCAGAGTTTACACAATTGGATATGGAATTGGCTTTTACACCATTGGAAGACATGCTGAGACTTAATGAGGACTTAATGAGACATGTGAGTTGATTTTTCTCTCACCGGTATTCTTTTATTCAGACTGTTTTGAAATGCCAAAGAAGATGGGCTCAATTTGGTTAGTTAAAAAAAAATTATATTCATAATCAATTGATTTGGATATCAAGATTCTATATTGCATCTATGATTCTTTGCAATGCTCGCGACATCCATAGAAAGTTGAAATCTGCATATCCCTCCCCAAAACTCTGATAGCTTCTTCTTTGTACATTAAACATCAGGAACTCCTATCCTATCCTTCTAGAATTTTAGAAGAAGTTTGTGCTCATTCAGTAGATGATTAAATTAGATAATTTACTTGGAAGGGCATTTATGTAGCTTTCACCTTTCGAGGGGTTTAAAACGCAATAATTAGGTTTTGAATACACATTAATATGTGTAACATGGGGATTCCAGTACTTTAATATGTGCCACTAATGTGGAGCCCGTGCTTCATAGCGGACATATACTATTTCAACCAATATATATATATATATATTAAAACTTTAAGATTGAAAAAATATAGCTAAAGAAATTAAAAAAATCTATAAAGTAGTCTTATGTACATTATAAGAAAAAACCTTTTTTATTAATATTTCTATAACTTTTAATATTTGTAGAGTTAAATTATTCTAATAACTTTATTTAAAAATTCAATTAAACTTAATAATTTTGATAACTATTCTATAAATAAATTTTTTTAACTAAAAGATAAAGTTGGAGGATTTATTTCAAATTGAAGAATAGGTGTGTCACGACTCGGGGTCCCATTTTGGTTTAAAACAAAGTGGAAATGCCCAAAATTTTTTTTTTTTTTGAAAACCTGACCCCTAAGGTATGCCAGATCCGCCACAAATATAGGGAGTTCACTGTTCACAGGGACAGAGTCTCCTCTGTATTTGCTCGGCGTCGCACAAGTACAAGATATATAAACAGTATACAACCACCACATCTGAATATACAAACATCCATACATTCATACACCATTCACAACAGAGTTTTAATTATAAATCCACAACTATTAGTTTAAAATGTTTCATACCCGAAAACTGGTTTTGAAATACTGAGTCACGAAAAACCACGAGAAAACCTTTTAAAACTCGTTTCCCACACGGAAATCTTTTTCTTTTAAAACTCGCTACCATGAGGAGTAGAAAACCATTTCCATTTCACGAAAACTCACAAATCCTTTATTACATGCATGCAAATCTCAAATATCCAAATATAATAAGATACTTAACCATTTAAACTGTCTAAGTTAATTATTAATGGAAACTGAGTTAAGAAGTTAAACCAAAAATGGCGGGACGGTGGCTCTATCGATCGCTAACTGCGCTCCTAACGAATTGTCCCACTAGGACCTGCGACGTCACCTGAAATGGGGGCGGGGGGTGAGAACATGTAAACATGTCTCCCCTCCCAGTGGGTGCCGCAAGCCGACGAGGGCGAGGGGTATTCACCAGTTACGGAGAATAAACAAAGGTATGGGTAAGTGTAATACAGTAGCAATAATAATACATGAACATGATGTATAAGAACAACTACCGCTACTGTATGAATGCATCAACCAGATGACAAGTCCAAAATACCCAATCTGAAACCAATGCTTTGTTGGTCCACACCGCAAACCTTAAGCCTGTGCCACTGCTACTCTACCTGCATCTAATCCCTCTTGGGCTCACGGGTTGGCACCTGCAACCATTTTTCCGGAAAAGAACACTCTCTTGTAGTGGATCAGACCGCTGGTGTTCGTGAAATGCGTACGAGTATTGGGCGATCAATGCTGATATGCTCAATGGCCAACCGTCGGCAACTAGCCGACAATCCTGCCCCTCAGGGCATACCGACCGTATAGGTCATCAAGTAGTCCAATTGACAAGAGTGTTTTTATTTTGTTAAAATTGATGGGAGTTTACATGCACCTAGTGTATATTAATACTCTATGCACCGTAACTTATATTAGATGACTATTGCTTTAATATCAAAATTTAATTAAATATATCTGACCTATAAAGTCTAATAATTTAAATTATATTTAATAAGATTAATTTTATAAACTCTATTAAAATATTTTAAGCATGTGGCGTATGTACATATATACACTGTGCAGCGGATGTTTAATAGGATGCATCATAATTCCAAGAGAGGAGAAATCTTTTCTTACGCTTGCTATGTACTAATTTAATGCTCTATACACAGCACCTATGTTGCACGGATACGGATACGGGGATACGGATACGACACGATACGGACACGGCGATACGGCATTGTCCCAAAACTCTAGGATACGATACGCTGGGAGTATTTAAATAAAATATTATTTTAATATGTATAATAAATTTACATTGATAATATGTCATGATGTATTGAAATATAAAAAATAAACAAATGAGTAAAAGTAAAACAAATATAGTATTTTCATTCAATCATTCACTGACCACAAAACATCATGATATTCATCTTTACATCTTATGACTTACATGCATAGTTCACACCCAAAACAACAAAAGGAAAAGGAGAGGGTTTTCATCAAAAGACTTCAATTTGGTTCAGTTTCATTCTCATTTGAATCATCAATAAATACCACACTCTCCAAATCCGGCTCATCAAGTGAAAGATTTGCAATTTCAAGAAGACCAACACTATCAAATGTGTCGAAAGAATCTCCTCCAACATCCCACATCTTGGTCTCTCCTTTTATATATTCTGGAGCCCTCCTTGATAAAAGGCGAAGATTAGTATGTACATATACTAAATCTTCGGCTCGTTGTGGCGTAATCTTATTCCTCTTTATGGAGTGAATGAATGAGTAGGTACTCCAATTCCGCTTGCAACATGAAGAGGAGCAAGGTTGGCCAAGTAACTTTAGGGCTAAATTTTGGAGCATAGATGCTGCCGCACCATGGATGACCCACCACTTCTTTGGGTCAAGAACTCCCCTATCTTCAATAGAGTCGTGCTCATCAAATCCCTCTCCGGCAGTAGAAAAATTTGCAAACTCCTCATTTACAACTCTTCTTTCTTCATTATTTGGAAAAAATCTTTTTAAGCACTTGTTTCTCATCTTTGATATCTCCAAATCCCTATGCGGAGGAACTCGATTTGGATCCTCATTAAGCCACGATGAGCTATAGTATCTAATGAATATAAGAAAAATAAAAATTAGGATATGATAGTTGTATTACAAAATACAAATGAACAAAAGTATACATAAGGTTTAGGGGAAAAAAATTACCTAGGGTTCAAAGAATGTGCCAAGCAATGAAGTGGAGTATTGCTTTTAGCCCATCGGTCAATCAAAATTTTGTGCACAACGGAATAAAATGATGATTCCTCATTTTCTTTCTTTCCTTCACGCCTATATATAGCAACTTTCACCTTTTCTATCATGGAGTCCCAAGTTTCATACATTAAATGTAAGCAAGGCTTGTCGGTATCGGCAATCCGAAGCATCTCATATATAGGTTCGGTAAAAGAAAGAATATAGTTAATTTGATCCCACCACAAGTCATTGAGAATTCTATCTTTTACAAATTGTGCTTTCCCCACATCATCCTCCCTATAGCTAGCCCATTTGTCACTAATGACCATATTTTGGAGACCCCGTTTGATTTGCTTGAATCTTCTTAGCATGATGATTACCGAAGCGAATCGAGTCTCGGCCACCGCAAGCATTTTCAAGTTGACAAACTCATTAAATATTGCCAACCTCATGGAATGATTCAAGATAAAATTCTTGATGCATGCTACATCCTCCGCTATGATAGTAATCCAACTACATTCATCAAAAGTAATTTCATTGGCCTCGGTATTCTTAGCCGCACAAATATTTTTTAATGCAAGGTTCAATGTGTGCACAACACAAGGAGTCCAAAATATTGAAGGAAATTGCGCTTCAATCAACATTCCCGCCGCTTTGCACACGGGAGCATTATCCGTTATCACTTGAACCACATTTTGGGGTCCAACCTCTTCAACAACTTTCGAAATCATGCTAGCAATAAAATATTTATCCTTATATTCCCCCTCGCAATTGACCGCTTTTAGGAACATCGGTCCACTCTCTGTTACGGCCAAAAAGTTGATCAACGGCCTTCTTTGTGCATCGGTCCATCCATCACATACAATGCTTAAACCCTTCTCCCTCCAAGTGCTTTTTATAGGCTCTAATAACCTCTCAATATTTGTTCTTTCTTGTTGAAGAAGACTAGTTCTCAACATATTATAATTGGGAGGCATATAACCTGAAATATTATGACTAGCCGCAAAAGTATAGGAGCTAACATAATAAGGATTTCTTGCAAGATTAAAGGGCAAACCACCGGAATAAAACATTCTAGCAATCTCACAATGTAGCTGGTTTCGAGCCGCCACGTTGAAAGACTTCTCTAGAGTTGCTTCACGAGTTGATGTTGCCCTTTTTTTTCTTGGCTCGAAAGATTGAACCCCTATACTCTCTATACTTGTGTCAGAAGATTTGGTAATAGTTTTTGGCAAAGGAACTTGTTTAGGGATAGAATTCTTTAACCTTAATTCTACCTCTTCAACAAGTTTTTTCATCTCCGCAATATTATCACTAGTAACCTTAGAGCAACCTTTGATTCCTTGTCCTGAAATTCTCAACAAATGGGCTTTGACCCTATAATACGATCCATTATAAACTTGTTTGCAAAAATTGCATTCAAACCTCATGTTTCCTCCACCATCCCCTAACTTTTCCACCTTTTTTACATACTTCCATAATGGAGTATTATCATTAATACTACTTGAACTACCACTAGCACTACCTCCTGTACCGCTACCGCTACCGCTACCATCAGTAGAAGCTTGACTCTCACTATTCATTTTCTATAATCCTATGCATGTCAAGATAAATAAATACATGTAATTAATATAACATTATTGATAACAAGTTAACAACATAAAACACAAACAACGAAATACAATTTCAATATAGAAAAATAAAAAATATAATGCAATTACATATGTGATGTGAGATCCTCTTTAAGATTCATTCATAGAATAACTAATGATTCCTAAAATAAAAGATTTATTCCTAAAGATTCGTTCCTAAAATACAATGCAATTAAACATTCATTCCTAAAATAACTAATCACTAATCAGTAATCACTAATCAATAATCATGCAATCATCTTTTGCCTATTAAATAGTATAGCTATATAAGGTTCTAAACTTCTAATATGTGAAATATAAATCTTTAAGATTTTATCAAAGAAAAATATACTAGCATTTAAAAAGATAGAGGAAAAAAAATACTATTATGCTATTTTGTATAATCTTTGTAGGTTAGTGAGTAGTAACATTATTGGCCAATTAAAAAAAAAGAAAAGCAAAAGTTAAACCCTAATAAACATCTAAACCCATGGTATTTAAAAGAAAAATAGAGATTTAAATGCCCAATAGGGTTAAATATAAAAGAGAGAGAGAGAGAGAGAGTTGAAACTTGAAAGCTTGTGAAGTTGAATGGGGGAGGGAGCAGAGGGGGGAGGGAGGAGAGAACCTCAAGTTCCTGCAAGCTGCAGCGTCCACGAGGAAGATGCTGCCGGAAACCACAAGCAAGGCTGCCGCTCGCTGCGAGGAAGATGGCCACCGCTGTGCTCTTTCTCCCTCTCGGTATTTCTCTCTCTCTCGCTACAAAAGAAAAAGCGGAATAACTAGGGCTTTATTTGTTTCTTAGGGTTTTGGATGCGGGTATTTTTAAAAATTTTTAAATCCGACCCGTTTAGACCCAATAATATGTCTTACGTATCCCGTCCGTATCCGGAAATGTGTCCATCCGTATCCCAAAACGTGTCCCGCCGTATCCCAACGTATCCGACCCGTATCCGATTTTTTTTAATTTTTTAAAAATTCCAGATACTTGAATCCCGTATCCGATACGTATCGGGCAGGTATCGGGCGCATATCCGTATCCGATACTTATCGAATACGGGTACGGGTTGTGATTTGGAGTATTTGTGCATCATAGCATAGCACAAAATATTAGATGATTGATAATTAATACTGTAAAATAAATTATAATATGATAAAATATAATATGAATATTTGAATAATTTTTTATACTATAAAAACTTATCTTTGATACATATTTTAGAGTCGATTTACGATATTGCACGCCCAAAATTTTTTTACATATTAAAAACAATATATATATATATATATATATATATATATATATATATATATATATATATATATATATATATATATATATATACAAAGAAAATTTTGTAAGGACCAATTAATATTTAGCTAATTTTATACGACTATAAATATAAATATAAAAAATAACAAAAAATAAAAGTAAAAGAAGATGAAAAAGAAGCAACAACAACTCTTGCAGTAAAAGTATAGGAATAAAAGTGCAAAAACTCCAAACTGCGGGGTGGTAAAATAAGGAGAAAGAAGGAAAAAGAAAGTAGGCAAATTCCCCGATCGGTAGGTTTTATGCTTCCGTGACGGGATGTGACGGTGATGAATTACAGCGTTGGGAGATGCGGTGGGATCCGTGGGTTCAAAATTGTTTTGTGTTGTGACGCCCCGCTTCTCAGGGGGTCACGCATCCTAGGGCTATTCTAGCCCTAGCTTTCGTTTTACCGGACATATAAATACCTTTTGTATACCATATTTTTAAAACCTTATTATAACATTTTAAACTCTACAAATTTTTATATATAGACATTTTATATAGTGTAGATTACAACTATATGGTTAGATTTTAATTTTATAATATTATTTTTTAAAAAATAATTTAAGTACGCGTGATGCACCAATAGACCAAGAGCTCGTAATAATTTTTATAGTTGAGAAGAAATTGATAGAGTTGTGGAGAAGAAATATTCCATATATCGGGTGTAGAAATAAATTCTATACACTACATTTGTAAAATCTCATTACAAAAATTAAATTATATAATATTTTTTACATATAATCTTTTTATACAATTTAGGTTGCATGTATTGAATATAAAATTTTTTTATCACGAAATTTAGTAATTTTTTTGAATTTTTTTAGTATGAAATATTGTAATTTATTTGCTAAAATGATGAAGAAGAAATAGATTAAAAAATGTGGATTTGTTGTGGCAGACTCACCATCTATTGGTTCGTAATTTTCTTTTGGGGTTTCGGGGGGTGGGGTACGAGGCAGGAGGGGGGATGTGTTTGGCAGACTTACCAGCTATTGGTTCTTGATTGACTTGATGTGCTTTATATAGTTCACACACAAATCCTATTGATAAAAGTTGTGTCCTGCTATAACTTATAAAATTTAATACTTGTTATAAAATTTATCTATTTTCTTTCTGTAGTTCCACCATTGATGTGTGAACTATCTTGTATCAGATCTTTCAAGAGATAATAGGCGTTGAGCTTCCCAATCCCTTTCCGAGGCTCACTTATGCTGAAGCAATGGATCGTTATGGAACAGATAGGCCAGATCTTCGATTTGATTTAGAATTGAAAGATGTGAGTCTCTCTTTGTTATGATATTCATGTACATTTTTGCGCCGTTATCAATCAGGCTCTTTTTGCATATACACTCCTGCAAATATTTAAGATTACCAGAGTACCCTTGCTGGGATATGCTTGCATACTTTTGGAATTCTTGCTTATGCATTCATATGGCCTTGCCAGGTATATGTGCAGAAAAACAATGTACCTTTGGAAGGGGCATGAATGCAAATAAATATAAAATTTAGGGCGACTGATATAACTACCAATTTGCAAGGATATTGTTCGGCGTTTCATATTTGCATGGGTATATATGCACAAAACCCTTCGTACTTTACATCTGTAATAGAAAGATCAAATTATTAATTTTAAAGAGATCGCTAATATGTTTAGAGTAGGACTTGTGTGCTATTAGGAGCACGGAAGCCTTCGTGCTCCTAAGCTGTTTCTGATAATGGAACTTCCAAATCGACGATCGACTCTGTTAAATTTGATCTAGCACATTTGAAGTATTTAGAAAATAAATTGTGGTTTTTCGATATCATTTACTTAGTCATCGAAAGGACTCAAAATCAATGGTTGAAAATAAAAATTTTACAAACAGTTATGATATAGCACTAAAATTTTCAATTAGAGATATTAATATTGCTTTAGATAGTATAAAGAATTTTCTATCAAAATTTTATCTGATTTGAATATTTCTGCACCATTAAACTTGCAAGTGGCACACATCAATCATTAAAAATTGTTGATTTTAAACTCTTTCGATCATTAGATAAATGATATTGAAAAACCGCAAAATTTATTTTCTCGATATTTGAAATACGTTAGATCAAGTCTAACGAAGATGATCGTCGATTCGGAAGTTTAATCATCAAAAACGGTTTAGGAGCACGAAGGCCTCCATGCTTCTAACAGCATACAAGTCCTACTCATATGTTTATATATTTTTTGTTAACTACCTTCTGGATTTTCTGATTATTTAGGTGTTTAAATAGAATTTGTTTACCTTTCTTTTTTTCTTGAAATGCAGGTCAGTGATATTTTTCGTAGATGCAGCTTCAAGGTTTTTGCTGATTCATTAGAAAAAGGTGGAATAATTAAAGCCTTATGCGTGTCTTCTGGTGCCCAAAGATTTTCAAACACTGCCCTGAAGAAGGGCGACATATACAATGAAGCAATTAAAGCTGGAGCTAAGGGTTTGCCTTTTCTAAAGGTGTTGGATAATGGTAAGCCAACTATTTGAGTTTTTTCCTTAAATAATGGTAAGAATGAATAAATTTAACTTCCACTATCACTTATTTTGATGAGTAAAATGTATGGATTGTCTTATTTTGATGAGTAAAATGTATGGATTGTCCCTGCATTATCCAATTGCAAATTAGTCTCTGAACTTTTCTCTTGAACACTTTAGCTTTTGAACTTCATTATATATCCTTGACCATTCACATGATTTTTTAACTGTAGATGATCGTTTAAATTGTTTAAGTGAACTTAAATTAGAGAGAATTTTTGTAGAAGGTAAAATAGCCATTTCACAAGAAAAGGTCATCTGCTGTTAGATTTTATATAACTGTTAGGGAGTAACTTTGAATATATGGCGAAGTTCAAGAACTGAAGTGTATTAGTGAACCAAGGTTGTAAATAGCGTGTAGTGGGTACATAGCATTTAGGGGTGTCAAAGCAGATGGCGGATGGTGGGCGCTATAACTGCCGGTATGAGCTCATGGTGGGATTCACAATAAATTGTTTAAATGCTTATTTATTCCTAATTGTATTTGTGTTTACAATAGTAGAAATAATAAAGCAGTTCCAAATATATAAGTATAGAACTTTCAAATTTCTCCACATTTTTTTTTCCTAATTGCGTTTTTACTTATCATGGTGATCCTTGGTAGCCGTAGTGATCCTCAGTTGCCACCGATAAACCCTTTGTCATGCCCCGGTGTGGAAGCCCAATCAGGTGCGTAATCGACCTGCCGTAGCACCGGTGCGGAAGCCCAACCGGGTGTGACATCCTATTGTCGCCGTGTTGCTTTTCTCCTTATATGAGGAAAACCCTGATTTTCTCATTCATTTCTTGTGAGAAACATGATTTAATAGTTCCCTTGCTACTCACCAAGTATTTTATTTCTTCCGATAGAACAGTTTCTTAAGTTTTAGTGACTTTTGCTCAAAACCGGCCCACTGAATCTTTAGAAAATTGGGGCCTAAGATAGACCTGCCTTTTGTTCTGCTATAGCAGACGCTAGGTGTGCCACACCGGCCACTATGGCTGCTATGATGGCAGCTATGATCCCAGTCCCCTATATTCCGTTTTTAATACACGGAGGTAAGCAGTTCAGCCATGAAGTGATGATACATGGGCTTTTATACATCTGTTTTAAAATGGATGCCTGAATTTTGAAATTTTGTTTTGACTACCTTAGTTTATAGTTATTCAGAGTTCAATACCTCAACCCCAAACTTAATGGTGTTTCGACTAATTGATGGAACATTCTGTAACCTAAGGCAGTGTTTGGTTTGGGAAATCTATTCCCCATATGGCAAAATAAAATATTTCTAATGAGGATTTTAGTTCTTAATGTTATTACTTAAGTGTTTGGTAATTGATAGAGGGTTCGGGGAACAAAATTTCACAATACCTCGTGGAATCGCTGCCTTGAGAGGATATATATCCAAATTCCAACCTTAATACTAAACGGGAATATTGTATACTGCCATTGTGTTTGGGGAGATAGCGGGAATGTTTACAACAATTCCTACTCCATTCCCCAACTATACATTGGGCCCGTTTGGCCTAGATTCTGGAAAAGTGATTTTTACAGAATTGATTTTGATTTGGAAAAGTGATTTCTGTTAAAAGCTGTAGAGCGTTTGGCTGTCTGATAGAAAAGTGATTATGAAGTGATTTTAGAAAGCTGTTTGGTAAAAAAAATTTGTTGAAGTGATTTTGTAATGCTGTTTAACATTAGTAATTTTTAAAACTAATTAATATTACATGCCAATATTTATTTAAAAAAGCGCATACTAATACTTGCAAAAAAAAATACATACTAATAAATTTGTTAATAGATTTCAAGTTATCAGTAACTATTTTATATAACAAAAGTGTATAATGATAAATATTCATTAGAATAACAATTTACCTAAATGTGCTCATGAATGATGCAACAATACGATCGCGAGTTTGGGTTGTGATATAATCATCTGTTACTCCACTATAAGTCTGTACCGAACTATTTGTACTGCTTTCATCTTCTTTGGTGTTGGGCACGTTGTTCATATTTTGATGACATTTGTTGAACTCTTCATCTTGTGTTGAACTCAGCCCAGTATTGACCTCTTTGACGCATATATTGCAATATATTTTAAGCAACAATGCATCCCACGTAGCTTTAATTTTTTTTTTTTTCTTTCTGGGCAGATGGTTCTTCTTGTGATGGATTCCTTTTTCAACTTTCTAGTAAACAAATATGTGTTAAAAGATACAAGCATATGAAAACTTAATAAATAATTGGAGCACTACAAATTAAATAAATAATTGAAACATTGCGTACTACAAACTAAATAAATAATTGAAACATTGCATACAAACTAAACAAATAATTAAAACATTGCATACTACAAACTAAACAAAATTTTAAAACATTACATACTACAAACTAATCAAATAATCGAAATATTTGTGTATTTAACCGGCTAACATGGAATTACATGTATATGACAGATTAGGCCGTATGCAATTATTTAAAGCTGAAACTATTCCACTGGAGGAATCAAAATTCTGTACTCAAAACGAAAAAATCGAATCCAACTATTTTGCATACAAAACATTATATTAATTTATTAATATATCTTAATAATTAAAATATTTAAAAATTATACTTTTTTATATAAAATATATTTTTAATACAAATTTAATTTAAGTTCTGTTGAAATACAAACAAAAATTTTAATCGACCGAAATTCGTCATATTTTAATTTTTTGTAACCACTTTCCCATTTACCGCGCCAGCAACACCCGATCCGGCAGGATTCGGCAAGGATAGATCCCGCTTGTGTGGATTCGGTCGGATCTGGCAAGGATCTCGCTTGCGCGGATTTGGCCAGATCCGGCAAGGGCGGATCCTACAGGCGTGGATTCGCCAGGATGATCCGGTCAAGGATGGATCCCGCTGGTGCGGATCCGGCCAGATCCGGTCGAGCCATGGGGGAAGGGTGGGGGGGAGAGAGAGAGAGAGAGAGAGAGTAATCTGTTAAAAAGAAGGAAAAAAGGAAGATATAATACCTTGGGGATTCGCTGGAGAGGAGATTTTCCTGAAAGAAAAGAGCCGCCGGAGAGAAAGGCATCGCCGGAGTGGAAGGAGGGAGAGAGATGGAGTTAGGGAAGAGAGGAAGGTGAAAAAATTTTGTTGGAGAGGAGTTGGGAAGAAAGGAAAAGAGTTATCTGTGGGATGATGGGTTGGGAATAGTGAATAAGAGAGAGAAGAGGTAGTTGAAAATATTAATTGAATATAATAGGATAGAATAGAATTATGTTATTTGTTTACGGTTAGTTTGGCTTTTTTATTAAAAATTTTAAGTGGGTAAACTGATTTTGCGGGAATAAGTTTTGGAGAAGCAGTTTTTTTCTGCTTCTGATTCTGGGGCCTTAAAAATCAGTTTTTTGATTCTGAAAAGTAGAATCAGATTTCCAACACTTGTTGCCAAACGCTCTACTGAGTCCAAAATCACTTTGGATTCGGAATCACTTTTTGGAAGCTAGGCCAAACACGCCCACTATCTAATAGAATATTTGTCACTTGTAAGAATATTTTATAACTTTCTGATGGAAACTATTAGGAAGTAATGGAATATTTTGAAATCAAAGCAGCAAAAGGTTCGGTAGAAAATAAAAATTTTAATGTTTAGATATTCATTTTAAAATGTGCAATAGCTTAGTTAAGGTTCTTATGTTTCTAATTTACTAGCAGTTTCGCTTAACGTTTTGACATTTTATGTTGTTCCTGGGATCAATAGGGGAGCTCGAGGGCATTCCATCTCTGATTTCGAGTCTGGAACCTGGAAAGAAAGAGCAACTGCTGAAGCTTCTCGCTGCTAATTCTGGCGACCTTATATTATTTGCACTAGGTCATCATGCAACGGTTAACAAAGCTCTTGATAGACTCAGATTATTTATTGCCCATGAATTGGGGTTGATAAACCATGTAAGTGTTACACATGCCGGGCACATTCATGTAAAAGGCTAAATTGTAGAAAACCCATTTCATACATATTTGCAGTTTTGCCATTTTAAAATATAAAAGCCTACATTTGATCTCCTCAATGTTTATTTACACTCATGTGTTGTCCTATTTTTCATGCAGGAATTTAAGTAGTTTTCAAATATGACATTAAAATACCCTTTTATGTTGGGAAAGATTATATTATGACTTTTTAACTCTGACAGGAATGTGATTAAGTGCTAATAGTCGAAAGATTGAGGGATGTAATGTATGTTTTCTGGTCATGTACAAATGACACTATTTTCAGAGGGGTCTTCTTTATTTTAGCCCTTGCAACATGGGCTTTGTTGAATTACGTTTCTGATTCAGCTCATTAATTGACCAAGTGCATGTCTGCTGATATTCTTTCTCCTTTTTCTTTTGTCTGATTGGCAGTCATCGCATTCAATTCTCTGGGTGACTGACTTCCCAATGTTTGAATGGAATGATTCTGAGCAGCGATACGAGGTTAATTCTCTCTTCTATTGTTGTTTTAGATATTTTCCTGCAAGTAGAAATGGTTACAAAGTTATACAATGGGTTTATATCCTGCAAAGTTAAATTATTAAAGCCAAACAGATATATGGATATCATCAATCGATCAATCAATCAATATATCATTAGCAATATCAATATATAATAAATAATGTAAAATAATTAAATATAAAACTAGAGAATTTAGAGCAAATTCATGAAGCCACGCGATCATCAATGCAGAAGATCTGTTGAAAAGATTTCAAATATTTTTATCAGCCCAGCTTTAAATTTACAAGATAGAAGTATCTTTGTATTTTATTTAAATTATATTTAAATCTATGAGATACAAATATCTTAGTATTTTATTTAATTTAGACTTCATAAGACTAGCTAACTATTTTGACTCTAAATAAAAATCAAAATAAAGTTAATAATTATATAGATTTACTAAAATAAGAGAAAAGTGTCTTTTAATAAGATGGATTTATTTGGATCAAATAACTTTAATATTCTATCTCTATTTAGACTAACTAGATTTCAGCTATAAATATATAAATTCCAGACTAGATTTCAAGATTATATAAATCTTAAAAAATGGATGTTATTTTACATTAAAAAAGTGACAGGTTTTCTTAGTGATCAATGTATGCTTCTCCTTTTCTTTTTCTAATTTTCTTCAAATAATTATTAACTTCCTTTTTTTACTTTACATATTTATTTTTTATTTCTCTTGGATGATTTCTTTCAGCAATCATCCTTCTTTGGCTATGTTGTATGTAAGATATTAATTTTTATTTTTTTAATTTCAAATTATAATTGATTGAAAAAGAATAAGTAATTAATTAATTTTTTGAATGCATATTATACAACATAATTAAATCATTAGAACATTCACCATGCATCGCACAGGTACAAACCTGTATGTTATTTCTTATGCATGTGCTCAGTTCAGTATTGTGTTTTGCCAATGGACCGTTGAATGGCCCTATCAATAAAGCCAAAAATAATCTAGTCCCTATTACTAGAAACTCTAGAGCTAGCAAGCTAGTCCTATAGATACCTATTCATTTTGTTCGTGGTCTATAATAGAATAATTGAGTTGTGATACAGATTTTTAGAAAATGATAAGAGCTCCTAGTATAATGGTTCTCCAACCTGTTTATATTAAGGCTGGGTGGTGAAATTAGACATGAATGTTGAAATTTTTGTTTGTGGGACAAAGTATATTAGTATGGCAATATAGTTAAATTTTTTTAATTATTTGGTTTCTACAGGCCCTTCACCATCCTTTTACCGCACCAAATCCTGAAGACTTGAATGACCTCGCTTCAGCTCGTGCTTTGGCTTATGATATGATCTACAATGGTGTTGAGGTATTTCTTTTTCTGTCTCTAGTTTGTTCTTCTCAATCAACTTTTAGATTGGGGCTTTTATTTGTTATCATCTGTTTACCTGTATAATTTGCCTATTCTGAGGGCTGTGATTGGGGATATAGCATTAGTGGAACATCATTCTAATCGTTACTTCTCTATTAATTCCTGCACTGTGGGCAAGTTAAGCTTTAGTGCAAAGCCCCAAAAATGCTGCATGCTCGGACAAACAGAAGCTCATTCTATGTTTTGATTTTAGAAAGATACTACTGTTTGTATGTGTATCTTGTGGGTTCATGTGCATGTTGTTTTTGCTGTTTGAATCTTGTTGTGTTTACTCACATGTTCTTGGCTGCAATTTTTTCCCCCAGTTTCCAGTGATGAGCTTAACTTGATTTTCTTTTTATTTTATTATCAATTAGATTGGTGGAGGGAGTTTGAGAATTTATAAGCGTGCGGTACAAGAAAAGATTTTGGAAATTGTTGGCATCTCCCCTAAGCAGGTCCGTCTCTCGACAATTATGTTTTTCTTTTTTCTTTCTATTATCTGTTTAATGTTTGACTGAAATTTTGTGTTTCATACTATGTTACACGGACGCGGCTCCAAGAGCCACGTCCACGTCCGACTCGTGTCGGACTCGGGACACGCAGCGGACAGTCCAGGGCACTTGTTCGCTGCGCATCTGGTAAAGGGAAAAAAAGAAAATTGAGACCTGTAGATGACTCCCTTACGCGAACCCTCTCCTTGTTAGGAAGATCTTCCGAGTGTTTTAGTAATAGGAAATAGTTTTGCTTGCACCCGGTGTATCTTTATCTATTATACACCACAATCAATTTGCTTAATGCTTTAAAATTAAAATCTAATTTAACATATATGATCTCTAATATTTAATATATAAAATTATTTTATATATATATATATATATATATATATATATATATATATATATATATATATATATATTTATGCTACTATACTATCAATAGTACCAAGCCCTTGGTACTATTGAGTTTTCGGCCTTTGGATGAAAGGATGTGCGATTAGGATGATAGTGGTCCCCGATTAAATTGATAGTGGTCCCCTAGGGTTGAGTGGGTGGTTGGTTTAATAGTATAATCTAACGGGTGAAAATGATCAAAGGGTAGATCTNAAAATATTTAACCTGTTACAAAGAAAAATTATGACAACTGAGAATCTTGATGAATTGTAGATTTATAATCTAAAAAGTCTTCATGTATGGATATATATATATATATTATATATATATATATATATATATATATATATCTCAGGCCGATGATATGATAGCTATCATGGTTCGGGAACCATGATAAATTATTACCCAAAAAATATAATATTTAATATATGTATTTTTACATCTAATAAATTAGTGTGGTGAATGAGAGGTGCTTATTAACTTGGTATACATAATATATTTTCGATTCGTTCACCAACTTTGTAGGGCATATAATTAGAATTTTATCTACTAATTTAAAAATATTATAGTATTTTGTATATAATATATCTATGTATTTTTACATTTAATAAATTAGATTCGAAATTTTATTGTGCTGTGTGGTGAATGAGATGTACTTATAAACTTGGTATAGATAATATCTTTTCGATTCATGCACCAACTTTGTAGGGCATGTAATTAGAATTTATCTACTAATTAAAAAATATTATAATATTTTGTATATAATATATGCAGTATATTATATTTGGAAAATAATATTTTATTGTGGCCTTGCCTTGTCCGAGTCCCTTTTTTTTTTTTTTTTTAAGTTGTTGAGTCGCCGTGTCTCAGTTGTGTCGTGTTCTATATCTCGTGTTCATGTCCGTGTAACATAGGTTTCATATTTTGCAACTTTATCTGCAAAGTGTTTGCACTGTCGCTAAGTGTTCTCTCGCCCACTCATATTTCTTGATGCTTAGCTTTGTTGAATACTTCTTAATGTTGATAACATGCATTTTTGCATACAGGCTGAAGAGAAATTTGGCTATCTTTTGGAGTGTTTTGATATGGGAGCTCCTCCTCATGGTATTGAAACCCTCACCTGAAACCGTCCAATCCTTGTCTTTTTCTTTATTTTCTTGGGGAGAGAAACTATGCTTGATCTTCCTAATCTTGTGCTGCTGATTTCTGCACACTATAGTAATAAAATTCTCACATCTCCTCATGCTTAGCTTTGTTAGCATTCTTTAAGACCATGATTTCCTCCCCTGTGCTTCTTTCTTTGTGAGAATTAATCGGAAAATTACAGATATTACATTAGCAGCATCAAATAATTATATACTTACAGGTGGAATTGCCTATGGCTTGGATCGGCTTGTGATGCTTTTGGCGGGTGCGAATTCAATCCGAGATGTGATAGCATTTCCAAAAACCACAACTGCTCAATGCGCCCTAACCAAGGCTCCGTCTCCGGTTGACTCTCACCAATTGAAGGAACTTTCTTTCCCCACTTCGTCAAGCCTTTCACAATAAGGTGATGTTTCTAATTATTCCTCAGAGATAGCACATCCATTTATCTGCTTGATGTGTAAATTATGCCTAGGGGTTGTCCAGTGCGTTTATCTTAAATAGCAATTTTCCGTAATAATGAGCTATTTATCAGTTGAGATTTCACTTCTCATTCAAGGCCGAATAATCTGATTGCCTGCATAAGTTATTCTTGTAATCTGCTGCAAAAGGAAAAAAAAGTACTCAATGTAAAGTTTCATTATTTCAAGGAAAAATAGTTATTGTGACGGAAATGTACAATGTCATAAATAACATGGCTTCTTAAGAATTTAGTTCGGTTATTATGCTTTGTTGTTCTATCGTAAAATACTGCAATGTCTTACTCTTTCCATTTAATTATGTTCTAGGTTGACTTTATTTAATGATTAAGTGTATGCTGAGAATGTCTCTTGAGTTTTCCGAGAGCTGTTACGAAAGTCAGTCATTGTGTAATCTAAACTAGGTTTTAGAAAATTAGAGTTGACTAATTTCTGCAGCCTATTAGATCTGAACAGCCACTTAAAGAATGCCAACTTCCAAGAACTTCGTCTTATTTCTCGAGTCCTTTCGTGTTAAATGCACTAATGGATCAGTTCAGTATCAAGATGTAGAAACTAAAATTCAAAATTTGCAGGAATATTTCATGTAAGATTTTACAGGGGTATCTTCATATGAAAACATATCTTAGTGCGTGTTTGGCCCCGGCTTTCGCGGCTGAGCTCTATTGCACTGAAGTGCAAGTGAGCGCAACCACTGTACTCTGATGTAGCAACAGAAATTGCGGCTTGGAGCAGCACAGAGTCCATTTGAGGTGAGACCCATACTCCAATACTCCAATAATGGATGCATCTCAAGATTGTTGTTACTATATTGTCCAATTTTGGAAAGGTAGGTGAATAGTTCGCAAATTTTTTATTGTCCAAATTTTTCTCCGAGTTATTGTCACCATGGTTTTTTCTTTTTTCTTCTTCATAGGCATCACTAAATTTCTGGATATTTGCTCGTTTTCATATTACCGTCAAACAAATCTACTGTTTAGATAGAATTTAACATCTTTATTAAGAAAGAGACACTGGTTAGACAAAAAACAAAAAAGGAACATGAGCTTTCAAGATACCTTGGTAGAAGGCTTCCATCAACTTATTTTCATCTATTTTTTAGCTTTTAATAAAAAACACTATTTTCAAGATTTGTTTAGATTTTTTTTTTTAATTTTTTTTTATTTATCAAAATGAGCCAAATATATTCTATATGACTAGGATCAAAAAATACGCATGTAAGTTACATAAGTTTTTTTCGGAAGTGTAAATTCAATTTTAAAGAATTTAAAATTAATATCTATACATTAAATATGATCAAGAACATCTAAAATGTATACGTGAAGGAATTGAGATAGAATATTTTTAGAAGCACCAACTTTTTGGTGCTTTTAAGTTTCTAGTCCTTGAATCTACTTTTTGATTATTAATAGTCTTTAGATCAAATATTATTCCACCTATCATCACCTACCATCAGGATCTCAATCCTACATTTTTTCATTCAAAAGTTAAAAATTTAAAAGTATCACCCTCTTGGTGCTTTTGGGAGTATTTTAGTTCAACCTCTTGTAAAGTATTTTAAATTTTGAAAATCGATTTTTTACGCATCAAGAGGTGTTGAAAATCAACGATCCCAAATTTTCTGAAAAGGTCATTTTTGAAAATTCAAGTTATAGGTTTTTAAAAATTAGTGTTTTTTTAGTTGGTCAATTTTATTTTCTAAATCACTTTCAACAGGTTAGATCTTTATTTCTCATGTAAGAAATACATAATTTGACTGTGTAATTTGATCCGTATTCATTCTATATTATTTCAAACAGTAATTTTTAACGGAACAAGTAGCTATTGTCTAAAACAATAGGTTTATTGTCTATAACGTTAAGATTAACAATAAAAAATAATTTAATGGTGTATTTGGAAAAAATAAAACAGAAAAAATATACAAAGAGCTCTTGATTTGTAGCTCTTTTGTAAATAGGCATTTAAACTTTTAATTTTCCAATTAGAACTAAATTTTATCAAATAGTTTAATAGTTAACTTTTCCCTATGGAAGTTTGAGATATATAACTGTTTTGATTGCAGGTTGTGGACATAATTTGATAGGATTTAAAGAAATCTACTTTATTTTTTTTTTTTTCATAATTTGAATATAAGCATGAGAATTGAAGAATAAGGTGCACCTATTTTTAATTTTTAGTATCTTTTTTTTTGTATATACTAGAATAGAAAAAGTAAATATTTATATAATGTATTGTCTTATGATATTATATTTAAGACATAATTAAAAAGAAGTGTGATTAGTAACGCCAATTAAAGAGAGGGAGTTTATTAGATTATTTGATAAAGTTTAAGGGATTTATATGATTATTTGATAAAATTTAAGAGTTTATTTGGTAAAATTGCAATTATCTGCTTGTAAAAGAGCTAAAGTTCAAGAGGTCCATGTACAATTTAGATAAGTACAGTATAAAAAATAGAAGAAAAAAAATCCAACAAAGATTTTAGTTAAGTGTTGTCAATTCTTAAACAGAGTTAAAAAAGAAAAAAGATGTACTGGTTCAGAGAATTGGTGGGAGTCCAAGAATATAGGGCAATTGTTTATATATTTTTGAAAATTTTTTGACTTTTTTATTTATCCTTCTTGAAAGGCTAATAATGAAAATATCATTTTAACGTTTCAAATTCTTTCAAATATATTTTTAGAGTTAAATTTTATTAGTAAATTATTAGAAACAATCATTATCTATATGAGATTATTATTTTGCTTTTTTAAATATACTATTTTACTGGCATTGATTTTTCAGTTATTTTTATTAGAGTGGAATCCTCTTATATAACATGTTTGAGTAAAAAAAAATTGAAAGAAATAAAAAATAATAAAAAATAAATAAAAAATAAAAGAGGAAGAAATAAAAAAAAAGGAAAAATATCCCACCCCTCTTTCCAAAAAAAAAGGGAAAGAAAAGATTCAAAAAAAAGGGTTAAAAAAAATCATACCTTGTATAACCAAGGTACCATTCCTTTTGAAAATTTTTCCAAAAAGAAATACAAGCCATTAGAGGCTTAATATAAGTGGACCTTAAAAAAAAAAAAAAAAAAGGAGAGATCTGAAAGAGAAGAAAGAAAATAGAAGAAAAGGAAGAGAGAGAAAGAAAAGAAAAAAAAGAACAGAAAGAAGAGGAAGAAAGAAAAAAAAAAAAAATTATATACTCTCTCTCTCTCTCTCTCTCTCTCTCTCTCGTGTACATGTACCACGGGGGGAGCCCCTTTTTGGTCTTGCTGGCAGAGGGAGTGCTATGTGCACCCCTCCTTTGTCCGTACCAAAAAAAATAAAGAAAAAAAAAAGAGATTGCGGTTCTTGCATTCCACCACCACCACGAAGACGACGTCGGCGATCACGACAACTTCTACGATAATAAGAGAAATGCATACATACGAATAGCGTAAGTGCGATTTTTTGTTGATTTGATCAACCCGACTATCTTCGTGATAGGTTTCGAACCGATCAAATTTGACATCAAGTCGTAACTTCTGGCGTGCATATGCATCGCTAAGCTCTAACCGTGCGGCCATTTTTGCGATAGGCTCGACATGGTCAAAATAATTGATTGAACACAGGATATTTTACTACGTAAACTGTACGGCCATCTTCGGAATATACTCGATATGGTCAAAACGGTTGATCGAGCACCGTTTATTTTACTACATAAACCGTGCGGCAATTTTCGTGATAGGCTCGATATGGTCAAAAGGGTTGATCGAGCAGTCATTTTCGTGATAGGCTCGACACGATTAAACCCGCGTATTTGAACAACGAGTTAAAAAAAAATGCAATAATAAAAAATGATAATAAATAGACGAAAATGGTTTTGATTCGTCATCTTCGTGATAGGTATTTCTTGAACCATATGCCATCTTCGTGATAGGCACGAATCTTCGTGATTAATTTCGTATATTTGGATAAAAAAAAAAAAACAAAAAAAAAAAGAAATCAGCAAAAAGTAACCAAGAAAAGAAGAAAAGGAGGACACCCCTCCCTCTCTCTTTCTTGGTTCCGTACAGAGAGAGAGAGAGTTGGGTTCCAACTAACTCTCTCTCTCTCTTTCTCTCTCTCTCAGTCAGAAGACTCAGAACCAACAAATAAAAATAAAAATAAAAATACAATAAATACGAAAAGAAGAAGAAGAAGAAGAAGAAGAAGTTGGGTTTCCAAAACTCTCCTCTTTCCGGCAGTGAGAACCCAAAAAAAAAAAAAAAAAAAAAAAAAAAAAAAAAAAAAAAAAAAAAAAAAAAAAAAAAAAAAAAAAAACAAGAAACAAATTTGGTATGAATTGAGTTATTATAATTGAAAATGGTCGAACTATCATGGTTCTAATAAAAAAATTCCAAAAAAAAAAAAAAAAAAAACACCAAGCCCACATGCAGAGCCTACATGCAGATTCGGGTCCAAGGCCCAGAAGATGTAAAGTTCAGAACCAATCTCAGCCCACATGCAGGTTCGGGTCCAAGGCCCAGAGCATGTAAAGTCCAAGACTAATTTCAGCCCACATGCAGGTTCGGGTCTAGGGCACAGAGCATGCAAAGTTCAAGACTAATTTCAGTACACATGCAAATTCGGGTTCAAGGCCCAGAACATGTAAAGTCCAAAACCAATCCAAATCCACACGTAGATTCCGGTCCAAGGCCTAGAACATATAAAGCCCGAAATCCATCTCAACCCATATCCATATTTGAATTCAAAACAAATGAAAATCCATGTAAATAAACTTCTCAACCCAAAGCTCAAAATCCACAAACAAAATCCCAAAAATTCAAAGTCCACAAATAAAGATCCAAAACCCAAAATCAACAAACAAAATCTCAAAACCCAAAATCCACAAATATGATTCAAAATCCAAAGTCCACAAATAAAACCTAACCAAATTTACCAAACTCATGTCATTCAAATACCTCCAATCCAAACCGAATTCATGGGCTTTCCAAATGGATCCCTTATTATGAATTAATTTTATGAATTAATTTCTTGGACTTTCCAAATGGGTCTCCTATCACGAATTAATTCTATGAATTAATTTTATGGGCCTTCCTTGTCATAAATCAATTTCATGGGCCTTCCAAATGGCTTCTAATCATAAATTAATTTTATGGGCTTTCCAAATAGGCCCTCCTATCACGAATTAATCTTATGAATTAATTTCATGGGCCCTCCTTGTTATAAATTAATTTTATGAACTAATGGGCTTTCCAAATGGCTCCTTATCACAAATTAATTTTATAAACCCAATTCAATGGGCTCTCCAAATGGCCCCTATCATGAATTAATTTCATCAATTAATTTAATGGACTTTACAAATGGGCTTCTAGCATGAGTTAATTTCGTGAATCAGTTTCATGAGTATCTCAATTTCAGTCGACCGCCATGTCGCTAAACTAAGCAACTCAATTTAAAATCGACCGCCATGTCGTTAAACTGAGCATCTCAATTTTAGTCGATCGCCAAGTCGCTAAACTGAGCGAATCAAGTTCAAATATGACCGTCAAGTCGTTAAACTGAACAAATGACTATTAAGTCATTTAAACTGAACCTTTGACCGCCAAGTCGTTAAACTGAGCAATCAAATCAAACCCCTTTGACCGCCAAGTTGTTAAACTGAGCAATCAAATCAAACCCTTTCGACCGCCACGTCGCTAAACTGAGCAACTCAATTCAAAATCGACCGCCATGTCGCTAAAGTGAGCATTTCAACTTCAATCGACCACCAAGCGACTAAACTGAGCAAATCATGTTCAAATATGACCGTCAAGTCGTTAAACTGAACAAATGACTGTTAAGTCATTAAATTGAACATCCGACCGCCATGTCATTAAACTGAGCACCAAACTCAAATTGACCGCCATGTCGCTAAACTGAGCACCAAAACTCAAACCGACCGCCATGTCATTAAACTGAGCACCAAAACTCAAATCGNTAAACTGAGCACCAAAACTCAAACCGACCGCCATGTCATTAAACTGAGCACCAAAACTCAAATCGACCGCGATGTCGCTAAACAGAGCAATCCAATTTAAAATTGACCGCGATGTCGCTAAACTGAGCAACTCAATTTAAAATCGACCGCCATGTCGCTAAACTGAGCACCTCAACTTCAACCGCCCGCCATGTCATTAAACTGAGCAACTTAACTCAAAATCGACCGTCATGTCGCTAAACTGGGCATCTCAACTTTAATCGACCATTAAGTCTATAAACTGTGTATTTAATTTTATAAAATCTATGTACAGTGGGGGAATGCCCCTGCGTAAGCCATGTACACGGCAAATCATATTAATAAAATTTTATTTGCCTGCTTGGTCTCTTTTATCAGCATTTATATTCGGTCTCTTAATCGAGGGTTCCTTAATACTGAAAGTGTGGGGTAATTAACAGCAGATTCTTGAGTCTGTTGGAAGTCATAAACCTATAATCCTGATTTTAAAATAAAATTTAAACAATTTAATCTGTACCATGAATGACCACTCGCCCTAGAAACACCTGTGGCGGGGCCGGTTTGTTCGCGGCAAACATAACAATGATAATTTCATTTTCATCGTTTAGGCCCTAACGTTCTCGTCAGTTCTAAACACACACACAATCCAAGATCACCAGGCGATGTGAGACTCGTTTCACTAGTCTTGTCATTCCGATCCTGACTTAGCTTGTCATTCACCGACCTTGGCTTAGCTTGTCATTCCGACCTTGGCCCAGCTAAGACTCATTTCACACTTCCGACTTGTGAACTGGCTTTGATACCAAATATAACGACCTGACCCACTAACAACAATAACTCGTTGGGTGAAAATTATTGATCCAAAATGTTTAAGCCCAGTTATTATTATTAGGGTGGAGTCCTTTTATATACCCAATGACAATTCCATTTTTATTCAATATGAGACTATTCGGGTGTCACAAAAGTATTTTGACTTTTTGCCGTTTCAAATATCCCTTCTACCGTCACCAATTTTTCTCATTTACTTATTAGTTAGAAGTAAAAGAGGTATTTTCACTTTTTTTTAGGAATAATTACCTATATACCCCTCATAACTTTTGAAACATCTAATATACTTCTATTTTTTGGTTTAAATATATCCCTCATATAGTTCTCCGTTATTTAAAAATATCACTACTGTTAATATTCGTTAAGTCATCTCAAATTATACCCGGGTTAAATTTCTACCAGAGTTAAAATAAAAATAATCAAAATACTTCTTTTGCCCCTGACTTAAGTGCAAATAAGAAAAGTTGGTGATGATAGAAGAATATATTTGAAGGGAAGAAGTCAAAATACCTCTTTGTGCCTCTAACTTAGTGGTAAATAAAAAAAAGTAAATGATATTTGAAAGAGTAAAATAGTAATTTTAGAGAGATAACGGTTATTTCTAATAATTCACTAACATAATCTAACTCTAGGGGTTATATTTGAAAGGACTCAGAATGATAAAAGAATATTTTTAATATTAGTCTTCTAAGAGAGGTAATAAGAAAGCCGGAAACCTTGTAGGGGGTATACAAGCAATTGCTCACTTTTTAACTCTGATAGAAATTTAACTCAGGTTTAACCCGAGATAACTTAACGGGTATCAACAGCAAGGTTATTTTTGAATAATAGAGAAATATATAAGAGGTATATTTGAAACAAAAAAAAAGAAAGGTATATAACATATTTCAGAAGTTTTGAGGGGTATATTAGATATTATCCCCCCAAAAAAAGTATATATGGAGTGGGTTGGTGAAGAACATAAGTTAAGATGTATAGAAATTTATGGGAACTGTGGATTATTTTGAATCGACTATTTAATTTTTCAAAATTTTAATTTTACTGTTTAACCTTTCAATTTATTTAATATAATACTTTGACTTTAAAATTTAAGCTAGTTATTTAATAAATTTATAGTTACGAGAATCGTATGAAGTATACTAACTAAATTTGTAAAGATAGAGGACGTATTCAAATTTGAAGTTAAAGCATTATTATCTAATTGAAGTTAAATAAATTAAAAGATTTGTTGATAAAATTAAACAACCACTTCAAAATGATCTTAGTTCAGAAAAGTTTTTAGTCCACGTCATCATTGCTGGCTTTTTGTTAGGCCACACTTTCACCGTTTCAGGGGTGCCTTCTATATAGCATGCTGTTTTTCTATTTACGATAAATTTTTGGTCCTCAACTATGGGACGCGTGATACTTTAGTAATGAAACTTTAGTTTCTTATAACTTATCATTTAAATATTTTAAGTTATTATAATTAAATTTTACAATCTTTTTTTTTTTTTGACTAAATATTGATAAAGTAAATGTCATATAGCATCTTATGTTTATGTACTTTTTTGAAAGCGCTCCTTTGGGACCATAATAAATATCAATATCACGGGCTTTTTGTTGAAGCCCCTATGGTAGAGAGAGAGAGAGGGAGAGAGAGAGGTTTATACTGTTGGATGGTGGTTGACGAATTGGAGCTTTGATTGCCAAGAACATGGGCTAATGAAGGCCGCCTGTTTAATCAACAGTACTCATAAGTCAAATTAAGTATTATGTAATTTTATTATATAGTAGGGGACGTTAGCGGGTCGGATATCTGTACCCAATGACGTCTCTAGCGGTGGCATGTAGCTGCTCACCATTTCGAATAGATATTTTGTGGTATCTTACAGGAAAGAAAAATTAAGCTGTGTTGGAAAAAAGAAGAAGAAGAAGAAGAAGAAAAGCAATGTTTCACTACTATCCACTTTAATCGGGAATATGCTGATTTTAACTTAGTGGCTTAAAGAGGACCACCAATGCAGCTTGGTCTCCGCACTATCAATGTATATATATGAATGAGTAGAACCTTGTATGCCACACACAGATGCTAGATGTATCACATATCCTTACATATAATATAATATATATTAATTGTTGCTTATAAGTCGCTTATATACTCTACAATTTTGCTGTTCTTTATTGCCCTGGTCGGGACAGTTTGCCCTCGGTAGGGTGTTGCACACACTGAAATTTTTTTTATTAGTTTCTTACCTTTTTTTTTTTTTTTTTTTTTTTCTTTTCAAGTACGTCAGCTGATCGATGATATGTGATACGGAGTGAGGACGTGCTTCAGTCTAGAATGGATAGCTCTACTTTTTGTACTTTGGGAACAATGAAAATGTAATTTTTGGAAGCATAAAATATGTAACTAAACTTATAGCTATTGGTGGGTGGATGTACTCGAAAAAATCTACATATTTTGTAAATGCTAAAAGCTTTTCAAAAACTTATGTTCCTAGTTTATCTCTCTTGATAAAATACTTATCATACATGTGTTTTATATTTTGACGCACGTCATACATGTATAAGAGAGGTTCTGTTCGTGTGGCGATTCTACTTACGCGCCTTTCTCCTTGTGGGGGGAGAAAATAAGAAAAAAGCCAAAAGAGAGAGGGATATCTATAGAGAGAGAGAGAGAGAGAGAGAGAGAGAGAGAGAGAGAGGGGGGGGGTTGGTGAAGGGGTAGCTTCTCCCATACTTCTTTACTTACGAGGGGGACGGAAAGAGAGAGAGAGTATGAGGTCCTGTTTGGATGCATAGTTAAAAAACTCTATGAAATTTTTATTCTATGGTTTTGGTCTAAATGAAATACGGAATCCTATAACTATAAAAAAATTCCACAGCTTCATTTTTAAGCTGTTTGGATACAAATCATATAATTCCACATTATTTATAACAATTAAATTTCTAAAATTTTAAAATTCAAAATTCAAAATTCAAAATTCAAAAATAAAATTTTAAAAATTAAAATTCAAAATTCAAAATATAAAATTAAAATTTAAAATTAAAAAATTATATTAGATTTTATGTTTTAAATTTGAAATTCAAAATTTGGAATTTGAAATTTAAAATTTGAAATTTGAAACTTTAAATTTTAAAATTCAAAGTATACCATTTAAACTTTAAAAATTGAAATTTAAAAAATCTATAATTAAAATTTTCAATTTTAAATTTAATAATTTATAAATTTAAAATTTAACATTTAATTTTAAATTTAAATTTTGAAAATTGAAAATTGAAATTTAAAAATTAAAAATTAAATTAAAATTTGAAATTTGAAATTTGAAATTTGAAATTTGAACTTTTTGAAATTTGAAATTTGAAAGTTGAAATTTGAAATTTGATATTTGAACTTTTTGAAATTTGAAATTTAAAATTTAAAATTTAAAATCAAAATTAAAATTGAATTTTAAAATTTTAAATTTTGAAATTTAAAATTTTATGTTGAAATTTAAAATTTAGAAATTGATACATCTTTGGGAGCCCAAAATGGTGGAATTTTTTTCCTTTGGTTAAAGTGGATTGTAAGTTTACTCCATTTTTTGGAGTATAGTATAACTATACTCCAAAAATTACGTCATTTTTTTTTCTTCCAAACGCTTCATAGGATTATTTTCCTACCGGCGTAGTATAGTTTAACTATGCTACGTTTTTAGAGGTATCCAAACAGGGCCTGAGTGGAGAGGTGGGTGGAAATAGCTCTACAGCTATCCACCGTTGACCGTGGTCAACAG